>NW_022633128.1:0-7211 GCF_010015895.1 Lontra canadensis
CCCTTCGCAATTTTCCTGGCTCTGTTTCACCTGAGCCCTGAAATTGCACCGGAGAGGGCCTTTAATAAATCTTGCCTTGCACCCACTTTGCCTGGTGTGTTTATCTCGCCAGAAAAACTTTACATTTGGTGCCGAAACCCGGGAAGGAGATTGAGCCCCCACCCCAGTGAGGAGGCTCTCTCCTTTCCCTAGCCGGACCCGGACCCGCCTTTCCAAATGCCACTTCAGAAGCTGTGGAGAGTTTCCCCCATTCCGCGCCTCCTTCCGGAAAGCCCTGCCCTAATCGCGGCCACGTCAGGGCGGACCCCGCCGGTCACCAGGTGACCTCCGTGTCTCCGAGAGGCTGGGAGACGTCCTAACCTCTACGGCAGTCGACACAGTTTTTTCCTCAACCCAGTGGTGGACAAGGGGACGGCTTCCTCCAGCCCTCGGGTTGCCTGGCAACGAATCATGGGGACCTCCCAATCCAAATTCGACTCTAAAACACCCCTGGGGTGCCTGCTGGCCAATCTTAAAACCCTGGAACTGGACCAGGACCTGCGAAGGCGACGTCTCGTACATTATTGTACCGTCGCTTGGCCACAATACCAATTAGACAATCAGTCCCAGTGGCCTCCGGAAGGCATATCTGACTATCAGATTCTCATGGACCTAGGCAATTTCTGCAAACGCCAGGGCAAATGGGTCGAGGTCCCTTATGTCCAGGCTTTCTGGACTCTGCGCTCTCGCCCCTCCCTCTGCTCTCACTGCTCTACCTCACAGGTCCTCTTGGCCCGCTCCCCTCCCTCTACCCTACCACCCATTGCTCCCAAAGACCTGGACCTCTCCTCCCCATCTCCCTTCTCTGAGTCTCCTCTCTCTGAACCTCCGGAGAGCTTCACCCACCCACCCACAAGAGGGCCCCCAGCTCCTCCTCCTCCTCCTCCTTACCGCGATCCCCCACACCAAGGTCCCTCTCTCCCTACTCCCCCTAACCCCCTTGCTCCAACCAACCCCCTTTCAGTCTCTTCCACCCCTTCCACCCTGACTCCCGTCTCATCCCCTCAAGCCCCAAAACCTGAGGTTGCTCCTGATGCGGCCCCCCACGGAACCTTCCCTCACGTCCCCTCCAGCCTCCCCTCCCATCTCCACCCACACTAGGGCTAGGAAACCATCCCCTGAGTTAGTCTTCCCCCTAAGGGAGGTTGCTGGAGCTGAGGGAGTTGTTTGAGTCCATGCGCCCTTCTCTCTACAGGACCTTTCCCAAATTGAGAAACGTTTGGGCAACTTTTCGGCCAATCCTGTTAACTATATCAAAGAATTCCAATATCTGGCCCAAGCCTATGACCTCACCTGGCATGATTTACATGTGGTCCAGACCACTACCCTCACCACAGAGGAGAGGGAATGCATCCAGGCTGCTGCCCGGGAGCATGCAGATCAGGTCCATCTCACTGATGCGGCCATGCCAGTTGCAGCCCAGGCGGTCCCAGCTGTAGAACCAGGTTGGGATTATCAGGATGGCCAAGATGGCCGCCGGCACCGTGACCGCATGGTCCAATGTCTCATAGCTGGCATGCGGGCAGCCTCTAATAAGGCCGTTAATTATGACAAGATTAGGGAGATTGTCCAGGCCCCTGACGAAAACCCCGCCATGTTTCTTAACTGATTGACTGAGGCTTTAACCCAGTACACTCGCTTGGACCCTGCCTCTCCTGCAGGGGCTATGGTACTGGCTACTCATTTTATCTCTCAGTCGGCGCCGGATATACGGAGAAAGTTAAAAAAGGCTGAGGAGGGCCCTCAGACCCCCATTTCTGACTTGGTGAAAATGGCATTTAAGGTCTTTAATTCCCGTGAGGAGGCGGCTGAGCTTAAACGACAAGCCAGACTCCAGCAAAAGGTTCAGTTGCAGACCCAAGCCTTGGTAGCAGCCCTGCGGCCAGCCGGCTCCGGGAGCCAGCAGAGAGGGGCAACCAATCGCACCTCCCCCCGGGGGCCTGTTTCAAATGCGGGGCTGAGGGACATTGGGCTCGCCAGTGCCCCAATCCAAAGCCGCCAACTCGGCCTTGCCCTCAGTGCCATTTGATGGGCCACTGGAAATCCGACTGCCCTAACCTAGGGGTATCTTCGGCGCCTCAACGTGGGGGATCCCCCGAGACAGTAAGTCCGGACTTTCAACTGCTTGGATTGGAGGACGACTGACGAAGCCCAGACTCGGCCACCCCTCTCACCCAGGCCGAGCCCAGGGTTACGCTCCATGTAGCGGGTAAGTCCCTATCTTTTCTGCTGGACACGGGGGCTACCTACTCTGTTCTGCCTTCCTACTCGGGACTTACTTGAACCTCACCAATTACTGTTATGGGGATCGATGGGACCTCCTCCAATCCTAGGGTGACCCTTCCCCTTACCTGTAGCCTGGATGGGTTCCCCTTCTCCCACTCGTTCCTAGTGATTCCTTCCTGCCCGGTCCCTCTACTGGGGAGGGACATTCTCCAGAAACTGAGGGCAACTATCTGACTCTCCCCTTCCTGCCCTCCCTCCACCTCAACCTGTCTCATCCTACACCTCTCCACTCCCTTGACCCCTGCTCCAGATAACCTACCTACTGTAGATCCTCAGGTGTGGGACACCTCAGAGCCCATCATTGCTTCCCACCTTACCCCGGTCAAAGTACAGCTTAAGGATAACTCCAAATTTCCTTCTTGAGCTCAGTTTCCTATTTCCTTAGCCCACTGCTGGGGCCTGAAACCTATCATAGAACGGCTTAAACTTCAGGGACTCCTGATCTCCATCAGTTCCCCCTGTAACACCCCTATCCTCCCAGTATGCAAGCCCTCAGGGGCCTATCGACTGGTACAAGACCTTAGGCTTATCAACGAGGCCATAGTCCCCCTCCACCCAGTCGTTCCTAACCCCTACACCCTATTGTCTCGCGTTCCCCCAAACACCTCTCACTTTACAGTACTGGACCTAAAGGACGCCTTTTTCACTGTCCCTTTGCACCCTGATTCCTATTTTCTTTTCGCCTTCACCTGGGAGGATCCCAACATGCATGCTTCTGGACAACTAACTTGGACTGTCCTACCCCAGGGGTTCAGGGACAGCCCCCACATTTTCAGCCAGGCCTTGACCACAGACTTACAGCAGTGCGTCCTTAAGGCCAGTACTCTACTACAATATGTGGATGACCTCCTCCTCTGTAGCCCCTCCCTCTCGGTCTCCCAAGACGACACCTCCACCCTACTTAACTTCCTGGGGGCCAAGGGATATCGAGTCACCCCTTCTAAGGCCCAATTGTGTGCCCCTTCGGTTACCTACCTGGGCATACTTCTGACTCCTACTTCTAAGTCCCTTACTGGGGACAGCATACGACTCCTCCAAGAACTCCAACCTCCCCAAATGGTGGATGAAATACTATCTTTTCTTGGACTGGTTGGGTTCTTCAGACATTGGATTCCAAATTTCTCTATCCTGGCTCACCCTCTGTATCAGGCGGCTAAAGAGACCCCCCAGGGTCCCCTAACTGATCCCACTTCGATCCGCCACTCATTTTCTAAACTAAGGGACCGCCTTACCACTGGGCCAGTCTTAGCCCTACCCGATCTCTCTAAACCATTCCATCTCTACACAGATGAGCATTCCGGCTTGGCCACCGGCCTTCTTACACAACTGGTGGGGCCTACGCATAGGGCTATAGCCTACCTGTCCAAGCAACTGGATGTCTCTGCCCAGGGATGGCAGCCCTGCCTCAGGGCCCTAGCAACAGCTGCTTCTCTTACAAAGGAGGCCCTCAAACTTACCTTAGGGCAGCCCATCACGGTTTACTCTCCCCACCGACTCACAGACCTCCTTAGTCACCAATCCCTGGCCCATCTGACTCCTTCTCGTCTCCAGCTATTCCATCTGCTATTCCTAGAAAACCCGCATATCTCTCTCTCTACCTCCCCCTGCTTAAACCCTGTAACTTTACTGCCTATACCCTCACCCACCCCTGAACCCGTCCATTCCTGCCTACAACTTATAGAGGACCTCACTCCTCTCCATCCTGGTCTCTCTGGTCAACCGCTATCCAACCCTGACTGCATACTCTTCGTAGACTGCAGTTCCCTCCTGGCCTCAGATGGCCAAAGACATGCTGCTTATGCTGTGGTCACCATGGATGCGGTATTAGAGACGGCTCCCCTCCCCATCGGAACCACCTCCCAGAAGGCTGAACTCGTAGCTCTCACCAGGGCATTACACCTGTTGAAGGGACAACGAGTCACCATTTACACTGACTCAAAATATGCCTACCTCATAACTCACACACACTCTGCTCTTTGGCAAGAACGGGGGTTCCTAATGACCAAGGGCACCCCTATAGCTAATGGACCCCTCATCGCCAAGTTGCTTGAGGCCCTTAGTCTGCCCGCTGAGGTAGCAGTTGTTCACTGTCGAGGCCACCAAATGGCCAAGGATCTGGTCTCCCTAAGTAACAACAGGGCAGACTCGGTGGCCAGACAAACGGCCTTAAATACCCCTGCGTCTCCTATCCTCTTTCTTAACACCCCTCACCAGCCTTCCTACTCTGCAAAGGAAACACAAGACCTCCAGGCATGGGGAGGAAAGATCGGAGATAAATGGTGGATCTACATTTAGGACAGGATTGCCCTGCCAGGCAACCTGGTGCACACCTTAATTACTGACATCCACCGATCCCTCCATATTGGCCCTAAGGCTCTTCACCAATTTCTTCAGCCATTGTTCTATCATCCTTCCTTATCTAAGGTAATCGAAGTTGTCCACAGGGCCTGTAAAACCTGTTCGGCCATGAATCCACAAGGAGGAATCCGCAGACCAGGGCCTAACCATCAGCTCCGAGGTCATCAGCCGGGGGAAGACTGGCAACTGGACTTCACTCACAAGCCTCGCCATAAAACCTTTCGCTACCTAGTAACCTTGGTTGATACGTTCACAGGCTGGATCGAGGCATACCCCACGGCTCGGGAGACGGCGGACGTGGTGGCTACAATACTCATCGAGCACATCATCCCGAGGTTCGGAATGCCCCGGACCCTCCAGTCAGACAATGGACCCGCCTTCATCTCCAGTGTAACCCAACAGGTAGCTGAGAGCCTCAACATAACCTGGAAACTTCACATCCCATACCACCCACAATCATCGGGTAAGGTAGAAAAGGCCAATGGGCTGCTAAAAGCCCAACTCACCAAACTAACCCTAGAGACCCGCCTTTCATGGCCCACACTTCTGCCCCTGGCTCTCACCAGACTCCGGGCTACGCCCCGCGGGCCTTCAGGCTTAAGCCCATTCGAATTACTATACGGCCGGCCCTTTCATATAAATCATAGCTTTCCGGCCATTTCCCCACCTCTTTTATCCTATCTACCTTACCTCACTCTCCTCCGAGCTCTCTTACGGGCCCATGCCAACACTGTCATCCCAGCCCCAAGCGACCATGCTTCCAAAGGGAGTATATGAGATCTATCTCCTGGGGACCAGGTCCTCCTCAAAAGCTTGCGACCAGGTTCCTTACAAACCCAGTGGACCGGGCCTCATACGGTCATCCTTACCACCCCAACTGCTGCGAAACTGTTGGGGCACTCTGCATGGGTACATATCAACAATCTCAAACGGGCACCCACAGATACTGATTGGACTTCCCAGATGGCAGGCCCCACCAAACTCCGCTTGGTTAGGGCCCCTTCTCATATTCCTTCTAATCCAGATAAACCAGGCGGAACCATGTGAATCTAGCTGCATGAGGGGTTCAGGTACCTCTCGCTATTTTTCAGCCTTTACCTATATGCCTGCAACCTGCTACCGGGGAAAAGAACCAACAACCTGTACGTATGACCAGAAAACCTATTGGGTCTCTCACCTCGTGACAGCCAAACGCAGTATTGCCCCCTGCAACATCTACCCCAGGTATGGAAAAGTTTGCTGGACCTATCTGGGTCATGTCGGTCTCTCTGATGGGGGAGAGGGGGTCCAGGACCAGGCTAGCCACGAACACACTAAAACAGCGGTCACAGACCTGACTAAATGACTCCAAACCCTCAGCAACCCGGTCTATAAGGGCATCAATCTTGGTAGCATACAAAAAGTCCCTACCACTGAACAATTGACAGTGGCCCTCCTGAACTCTAGTTACAACCTATGGTGAAATGTGTCGAAGAATGGTGACAGTGACTGCTGGATCTGTTTCCCTTTTTCAACACGTTCCAACATCGTAGGGGTACCCTTCCCTATTGACTGGCCACTCCCCAACTCCACGACCACAAATAATATGGTCCATATCGGCCCCATTGGCGGAAACATACCTATTATTAATGTGTCCTCCCCCCTCACCACCGCAGCTGCTAACATCACTAACTCCTCCCTCCCATACTGTACTCCCTCGGGAATATTTCTCTCGTGCCCTCAGGGAACCTATCGCTGCCTGACCACTAATGACTCCCTAGACTGTATATTCATTCTACTATCTCCTTCTACCACCATCTACTCTGAATCCCAGCTACATTCCATCCTATTCCCCCAACACCGTGGAAGAAGGGCTGCCTTCCTCCCATTCATAATAGGGGCAGGAGTAGCCACAGGGGTGGCAACCAGAACAGCGGGGATAGGAACTTCCATAGACTTTTATTACAAACTCTCCCAAGCCCTGAATGATGACATGGAACGGGTTGCTGACTCCCTCATAGCCCTACAGACGCAAGTTACCAGCCTGGCGGCCTTAGCCCTGCAGAACCGACGGGCCTTAGACCTTCTGACCGCCGAAAAAGGGGGGACCTGCCTATACCTAAATGAAGAATGTTGTTACTTTGTTAACCAGTCAGGTGTAGTTACCTCCAGGATCAAAGAACTCAGGGATCGGATCCAAGCACAGCGGCGAGACACGTCCTCCTGGGGCCTGGACCCCTACACCTGGGTAACCTGGCTACTCCCTCTGGTGGGACCTGTATGCATAATCCTCCTTCTAGTCTCGGTTGCTCCCTGTCTTTTACGATACTTGCAGGGTCGCCTACAAGAACTTGCCCGAGTGTCCGTCAATCAACTCCTCCTCCAGCCCTACTCTCGCCTGCCCACTTCCGACTACCCCTATGACAACGCCCCCCGTCAGCAGGAAGTAGCCAGAACTGAGTCAACGCCCCTGGCACCATTATATTAAGCAAAAGGTAGGAATGTTGGGCTGGCAGAAAGGGCTACTTAAGATGGCGAAAGTTCCCGCC
>NW_022633129.1:0-7211 GCF_010015895.1 Lontra canadensis
CCCTTCGCAATTTTCCTGGCTCTGTTTCACCTGAGCCCTGAAATTGCACCGGAGAGGGCCTTTAATAAATCTTGCCTTGCACCCACTTTGCCTGGTGTGTTTATCTCGCCAGAAAAACTTTACATTTGGTGCCGAAACCCGGGAAGGAGATTGAGCCCCCACCCCAGTGAGGAGGCTCTCTCCTTTCCCTAGCCGGACCCGGACCCGCCTTTCCAAATGCCACTTCAGAAGCTGTGGAGAGTTTCCCCCATTCCGCGCCTCCTTCCGGAAAGCCCTGCCCTAATCGCGGCCACGTCAGGGCGGACCCCGCCGGTCACCAGGTGACCTCCGTGTCTCCGAGAGGCTGGGAGACGTCCTAACCTCTACGGCAGTCGACACAGTTTTTTCCTCAACCCAGTGGTGGACAAGGGGACGGCTTCCTCCAGCCCTCGGGTTGCCTGGCAACGAATCATGGGGACCTCCCAATCCAAATTCGACTCTAAAACACCCCTGGGGTGCCTGCTGGCCAATCTTAAAACCCTGGAACTGGACCAGGACCTGCGAAGGCGACGTCTCGTACATTATTGTACCGTCGCTTGGCCACAATACCAATTAGACAATCAGTCCCAGTGGCCTCCGGAAGGCATATCTGACTATCAGATTCTCATGGACCTAGGCAATTTCTGCAAACGCCAGGGCAAATGGGTCGAGGTCCCTTATGTCCAGGCTTTCTGGACTCTGCGCTCTCGCCCCTCCCTCTGCTCTCACTGCTCTACCTCACAGGTCCTCTTGGCCCGCTCCCCTCCCTCTACCCTACCACCCATTGCTCCCAAAGACCTGGACCTCTCCTCCCCATCTCCCTTCTCTGAGTCTCCTCTCTCTGAACCTCCGGAGAGCTTCACCCACCCACCCACAAGAGGGCCCCCAGCTCCTCCTCCTCCTCCTCCTTACCGCGATCCCCCACACCAAGGTCCCTCTCTCCCTACTCCCCCTAACCCCCTTGCTCCAACCAACCCCCTTTCAGTCTCTTCCACCCCTTCCACCCTGACTCCCGTCTCATCCCCTCAAGCCCCAAAACCTGAGGTTGCTCCTGATGCGGCCCCCCACGGAACCTTCCCTCACGTCCCCTCCAGCCTCCCCTCCCATCTCCACCCACACTAGGGCTAGGAAACCATCCCCTGAGTTAGTCTTCCCCCTAAGGGAGGTTGCTGGAGCTGAGGGAGTTGTTTGAGTCCATGCGCCCTTCTCTCTACAGGACCTTTCCCAAATTGAGAAACGTTTGGGCAACTTTTCGGCCAATCCTGTTAACTATATCAAAGAATTCCAATATCTGGCCCAAGCCTATGACCTCACCTGGCATGATTTACATGTGGTCCAGACCACTACCCTCACCACAGAGGAGAGGGAATGCATCCAGGCTGCTGCCCGGGAGCATGCAGATCAGGTCCATCTCACTGATGCGGCCATGCCAGTTGCAGCCCAGGCGGTCCCAGCTGTAGAACCAGGTTGGGATTATCAGGATGGCCAAGATGGCCGCCGGCACCGTGACCGCATGGTCCAATGTCTCATAGCTGGCATGCGGGCAGCCTCTAATAAGGCCGTTAATTATGACAAGATTAGGGAGATTGTCCAGGCCCCTGACGAAAACCCCGCCATGTTTCTTAACTGATTGACTGAGGCTTTAACCCAGTACACTCGCTTGGACCCTGCCTCTCCTGCAGGGGCTATGGTACTGGCTACTCATTTTATCTCTCAGTCGGCGCCGGATATACGGAGAAAGTTAAAAAAGGCTGAGGAGGGCCCTCAGACCCCCATTTCTGACTTGGTGAAAATGGCATTTAAGGTCTTTAATTCCCGTGAGGAGGCGGCTGAGCTTAAACGACAAGCCAGACTCCAGCAAAAGGTTCAGTTGCAGACCCAAGCCTTGGTAGCAGCCCTGCGGCCAGCCGGCTCCGGGAGCCAGCAGAGAGGGGCAACCAATCGCACCTCCCCCCGGGGGCCTGTTTCAAATGCGGGGCTGAGGGACATTGGGCTCGCCAGTGCCCCAATCCAAAGCCGCCAACTCGGCCTTGCCCTCAGTGCCATTTGATGGGCCACTGGAAATCCGACTGCCCTAACCTAGGGGTATCTTCGGCGCCTCAACGTGGGGGATCCCCCGAGACAGTAAGTCCGGACTTTCAACTGCTTGGATTGGAGGACGACTGACGAAGCCCAGACTCGGCCACCCCTCTCACCCAGGCCGAGCCCAGGGTTACGCTCCATGTAGCGGGTAAGTCCCTATCTTTTCTGCTGGACACGGGGGCTACCTACTCTGTTCTGCCTTCCTACTCGGGACTTACTTGAACCTCACCAATTACTGTTATGGGGATCGATGGGACCTCCTCCAATCCTAGGGTGACCCTTCCCCTTACCTGTAGCCTGGATGGGTTCCCCTTCTCCCACTCGTTCCTAGTGATTCCTTCCTGCCCGGTCCCTCTACTGGGGAGGGACATTCTCCAGAAACTGAGGGCAACTATCTGACTCTCCCCTTCCTGCCCTCCCTCCACCTCAACCTGTCTCATCCTACACCTCTCCACTCCCTTGACCCCTGCTCCAGATAACCTACCTACTGTAGATCCTCAGGTGTGGGACACCTCAGAGCCCATCATTGCTTCCCACCTTACCCCGGTCAAAGTACAGCTTAAGGATAACTCCAAATTTCCTTCTTGAGCTCAGTTTCCTATTTCCTTAGCCCACTGCTGGGGCCTGAAACCTATCATAGAACGGCTTAAACTTCAGGGACTCCTGATCTCCATCAGTTCCCCCTGTAACACCCCTATCCTCCCAGTATGCAAGCCCTCAGGGGCCTATCGACTGGTACAAGACCTTAGGCTTATCAACGAGGCCATAGTCCCCCTCCACCCAGTCGTTCCTAACCCCTACACCCTATTGTCTCGCGTTCCCCCAAACACCTCTCACTTTACAGTACTGGACCTAAAGGACGCCTTTTTCACTGTCCCTTTGCACCCTGATTCCTATTTTCTTTTCGCCTTCACCTGGGAGGATCCCAACATGCATGCTTCTGGACAACTAACTTGGACTGTCCTACCCCAGGGGTTCAGGGACAGCCCCCACATTTTCAGCCAGGCCTTGACCACAGACTTACAGCAGTGCGTCCTTAAGGCCAGTACTCTACTACAATATGTGGATGACCTCCTCCTCTGTAGCCCCTCCCTCTCGGTCTCCCAAGACGACACCTCCACCCTACTTAACTTCCTGGGGGCCAAGGGATATCGAGTCACCCCTTCTAAGGCCCAATTGTGTGCCCCTTCGGTTACCTACCTGGGCATACTTCTGACTCCTACTTCTAAGTCCCTTACTGGGGACAGCATACGACTCCTCCAAGAACTCCAACCTCCCCAAATGGTGGATGAAATACTATCTTTTCTTGGACTGGTTGGGTTCTTCAGACATTGGATTCCAAATTTCTCTATCCTGGCTCACCCTCTGTATCAGGCGGCTAAAGAGACCCCCCAGGGTCCCCTAACTGATCCCACTTCGATCCGCCACTCATTTTCTAAACTAAGGGACCGCCTTACCACTGGGCCAGTCTTAGCCCTACCCGATCTCTCTAAACCATTCCATCTCTACACAGATGAGCATTCCGGCTTGGCCACCGGCCTTCTTACACAACTGGTGGGGCCTACGCATAGGGCTATAGCCTACCTGTCCAAGCAACTGGATGTCTCTGCCCAGGGATGGCAGCCCTGCCTCAGGGCCCTAGCAACAGCTGCTTCTCTTACAAAGGAGGCCCTCAAACTTACCTTAGGGCAGCCCATCACGGTTTACTCTCCCCACCGACTCACAGACCTCCTTAGTCACCAATCCCTGGCCCATCTGACTCCTTCTCGTCTCCAGCTATTCCATCTGCTATTCCTAGAAAACCCGCATATCTCTCTCTCTACCTCCCCCTGCTTAAACCCTGTAACTTTACTGCCTATACCCTCACCCACCCCTGAACCCGTCCATTCCTGCCTACAACTTATAGAGGACCTCACTCCTCTCCATCCTGGTCTCTCTGGTCAACCGCTATCCAACCCTGACTGCATACTCTTCGTAGACTGCAGTTCCCTCCTGGCCTCAGATGGCCAAAGACATGCTGCTTATGCTGTGGTCACCATGGATGCGGTATTAGAGACGGCTCCCCTCCCCATCGGAACCACCTCCCAGAAGGCTGAACTCGTAGCTCTCACCAGGGCATTACACCTGTTGAAGGGACAACGAGTCACCATTTACACTGACTCAAAATATGCCTACCTCATAACTCACACACACTCTGCTCTTTGGCAAGAACGGGGGTTCCTAATGACCAAGGGCACCCCTATAGCTAATGGACCCCTCATCGCCAAGTTGCTTGAGGCCCTTAGTCTGCCCGCTGAGGTAGCAGTTGTTCACTGTCGAGGCCACCAAATGGCCAAGGATCTGGTCTCCCTAAGTAACAACAGGGCAGACTCGGTGGCCAGACAAACGGCCTTAAATACCCCTGCGTCTCCTATCCTCTTTCTTAACACCCCTCACCAGCCTTCCTACTCTGCAAAGGAAACACAAGACCTCCAGGCATGGGGAGGAAAGATCGGAGATAAATGGTGGATCTACATTTAGGACAGGATTGCCCTGCCAGGCAACCTGGTGCACACCTTAATTACTGACATCCACCGATCCCTCCATATTGGCCCTAAGGCTCTTCACCAATTTCTTCAGCCATTGTTCTATCATCCTTCCTTATCTAAGGTAATCGAAGTTGTCCACAGGGCCTGTAAAACCTGTTCGGCCATGAATCCACAAGGAGGAATCCGCAGACCAGGGCCTAACCATCAGCTCCGAGGTCATCAGCCGGGGGAAGACTGGCAACTGGACTTCACTCACAAGCCTCGCCATAAAACCTTTCGCTACCTAGTAACCTTGGTTGATACGTTCACAGGCTGGATCGAGGCATACCCCACGGCTCGGGAGACGGCGGACGTGGTGGCTACAATACTCATCGAGCACATCATCCCGAGGTTCGGAATGCCCCGGACCCTCCAGTCAGACAATGGACCCGCCTTCATCTCCAGTGTAACCCAACAGGTAGCTGAGAGCCTCAACATAACCTGGAAACTTCACATCCCATACCACCCACAATCATCGGGTAAGGTAGAAAAGGCCAATGGGCTGCTAAAAGCCCAACTCACCAAACTAACCCTAGAGACCCGCCTTTCATGGCCCACACTTCTGCCCCTGGCTCTCACCAGACTCCGGGCTACGCCCCGCGGGCCTTCAGGCTTAAGCCCATTCGAATTACTATACGGCCGGCCCTTTCATATAAATCATAGCTTTCCGGCCATTTCCCCACCTCTTTTATCCTATCTACCTTACCTCACTCTCCTCCGAGCTCTCTTACGGGCCCATGCCAACACTGTCATCCCAGCCCCAAGCGACCATGCTTCCAAAGGGAGTATATGAGATCTATCTCCTGGGGACCAGGTCCTCCTCAAAAGCTTGCGACCAGGTTCCTTACAAACCCAGTGGACCGGGCCTCATACGGTCATCCTTACCACCCCAACTGCTGCGAAACTGTTGGGGCACTCTGCATGGGTACATATCAACAATCTCAAACGGGCACCCACAGATACTGATTGGACTTCCCAGATGGCAGGCCCCACCAAACTCCGCTTGGTTAGGGCCCCTTCTCATATTCCTTCTAATCCAGATAAACCAGGCGGAACCATGTGAATCTAGCTGCATGAGGGGTTCAGGTACCTCTCGCTATTTTTCAGCCTTTACCTATATGCCTGCAACCTGCTACCGGGGAAAAGAACCAACAACCTGTACGTATGACCAGAAAACCTATTGGGTCTCTCACCTCGTGACAGCCAAACGCAGTATTGCCCCCTGCAACATCTACCCCAGGTATGGAAAAGTTTGCTGGACCTATCTGGGTCATGTCGGTCTCTCTGATGGGGGAGAGGGGGTCCAGGACCAGGCTAGCCACGAACACACTAAAACAGCGGTCACAGACCTGACTAAATGACTCCAAACCCTCAGCAACCCGGTCTATAAGGGCATCAATCTTGGTAGCATACAAAAAGTCCCTACCACTGAACAATTGACAGTGGCCCTCCTGAACTCTAGTTACAACCTATGGTGAAATGTGTCGAAGAATGGTGACAGTGACTGCTGGATCTGTTTCCCTTTTTCAACACGTTCCAACATCGTAGGGGTACCCTTCCCTATTGACTGGCCACTCCCCAACTCCACGACCACAAATAATATGGTCCATATCGGCCCCATTGGCGGAAACATACCTATTATTAATGTGTCCTCCCCCCTCACCACCGCAGCTGCTAACATCACTAACTCCTCCCTCCCATACTGTACTCCCTCGGGAATATTTCTCTCGTGCCCTCAGGGAACCTATCGCTGCCTGACCACTAATGACTCCCTAGACTGTATATTCATTCTACTATCTCCTTCTACCACCATCTACTCTGAATCCCAGCTACATTCCATCCTATTCCCCCAACACCGTGGAAGAAGGGCTGCCTTCCTCCCATTCATAATAGGGGCAGGAGTAGCCACAGGGGTGGCAACCAGAACAGCGGGGATAGGAACTTCCATAGACTTTTATTACAAACTCTCCCAAGCCCTGAATGATGACATGGAACGGGTTGCTGACTCCCTCATAGCCCTACAGACGCAAGTTACCAGCCTGGCGGCCTTAGCCCTGCAGAACCGACGGGCCTTAGACCTTCTGACCGCCGAAAAAGGGGGGACCTGCCTATACCTAAATGAAGAATGTTGTTACTTTGTTAACCAGTCAGGTGTAGTTACCTCCAGGATCAAAGAACTCAGGGATCGGATCCAAGCACAGCGGCGAGACACGTCCTCCTGGGGCCTGGACCCCTACACCTGGGTAACCTGGCTACTCCCTCTGGTGGGACCTGTATGCATAATCCTCCTTCTAGTCTCGGTTGCTCCCTGTCTTTTACGATACTTGCAGGGTCGCCTACAAGAACTTGCCCGAGTGTCCGTCAATCAACTCCTCCTCCAGCCCTACTCTCGCCTGCCCACTTCCGACTACCCCTATGACAACGCCCCCCGTCAGCAGGAAGTAGCCAGAACTGAGTCAACGCCCCTGGCACCATTATATTAAGCAAAAGGTAGGAATGTTGGGCTGGCAGAAAGGGCTACTTAAGATGGCGAAAGTTCCCGCC
>NW_022633130.1:0-7209 GCF_010015895.1 Lontra canadensis
AGCCACAGCAACTTCTTTCAAAACATGTCTCCAAAGGCAAGGGAAACAAAAGTGAAAATGAACTTTGGGAACTTCATCAAGATAAAAAGCTTCTGCATAGCAAAGGAAACAGTCAAAAAACAAAGAGGCAACCCATGGAATGGGAGAAGATATTTGCAAATGACACAACAGATAAAGGGTTGGTATCCAAGATCTATAAAGAATTTCTCAAACTCAACACCCTAAAAACAAATAATTAAGTCAAAAAATGGGCAGAAGACATAAACAGATACTTCTCCAAAGAAGACATACAAATGGCTAACAGACACATGAGAAAATGTTCAATATCATTAGCCATCAGGGAAATTCAAATCAAAACCACGCTGAGATACCTCCTTACACCAGTTAGAATGGCAAAAACTGACAAGGCAAGAAACAACAAATATTGGAGAGGTTGTAGAGAAAGAGGATCCCTCTTACGCTGTTTGTGGGAATGCAAGTTGTTACAGCCACTTTGGAAAACAGTATGAAATTTCCTCAAAAAGTGAAAAATAGGGGCACCTGGGTGGCTCAGTGGGTTAAGCCTCTGCCTTCAGCTCAGGTCCTGATCTCAGGGTCCTGGGATCAAGCCCCGCATTGGGCTCTCTGCTCAGCAGGGAGCCTGCTCCCCGCCCCCCGCCTCTCTCTCTGCCTGCTGCTCTGCCTACTTGTGATCTCTCCCTCTCTGTCAAATAAATAAATAAAATCGTTAAAAAAAAAAAAAGTTAAAAATAGAGCTCTCCTATGACCCAGCAATTGCACCATTCAGTATTTATCCCAAAGATACAGATGTAGTGAAAAGAAGGACCATAGGCACCCCAATGCTGATAGCAGCAATGTCCACAATAGCCAAGCTGTGGAAAGAGATGAGATGCCCTTCAACAGATGAATGGATGAAGAAGATGTGGTCCATATATACAATGGAATATTACTCAGGTATCAGAAAGGATGAATAACCAACTTTTGCATCAGCATGGATGGAACTGGAGAAGATTATGCTAAGTGAAATAAGTCAAGCAGAGAAAGACAATTATCATATGGTTTCACTTGTATGTGGAACATAAAGAATAGCTTGGAGGACATTAGGAGAAGAAAGGGAAAAATGAAGGGGGCGGGGGAACAGAGTGGGAGATGAACCATGTGGGACTACAGACTCTGGGTATCAAACTGAGGGTTTTAGAGGGGAGGAGGGCATATGGGTGAGCCCAGTGATGGGTATTAAGGACTGTACCTATTGCATGGAGCACTGGGTGTTATATGAAAATAATGAATCATGGAACACTACATCAAAAATTAATGATGTACTGTATGGTGACTATATCTGCCTGCCTGAGAAAGCTCAATGCTTTTTTATTTGAGCCAATACTTTGCTTACTTGAGGCAAAACATAGGAATAGGATAATAGGCCCTGAACCCCCTCTTAGAGCAGTTAGAAGAGAAAGCTTGAAATTACAAAACTTTTCTCTATCCCTTTAAGATATAAATTTTCCACTGCCCAAAACTGTCTCCCCAAGGACTTGAGATCCATCTCTTTGAAATACAAATATTGAAAGAAATAGCTGTTGCTCTCAGTCCCTGTAGGAGGGTAATGGCCTAAGAAGGCACCTTGCTCCAACTTCCAACACTACCTTCTGTCATAATGATAAGAGAAGTACGTTTCTCCTATAAGTGTCAATGAGCAAATCTAGATGGCCTAGTCATATGAACAAAATCCCCTCTTAATACTCTTTAGTGCCTTTCAACTGAATACCCAGCATTTAAACAATCCCACCTTTTGTTTCAGTGGAGTTGACCTCAGGTCAGACTGAGGTCTCTCTTCTGTTGCAATAGTTATGAGTTGCAATAGTTATGAGTAAATGAAATCAGGTCAGACTGAGGTCTCTCCTCTGTTGCAATAGTTATGAGTTGCAATAGTTATGAGTAAATGAAATCTTTACCACATTTAACAGGTGCCTGGCTTTGCTTCTTTTGACGATACTACTTGTTGATGCTATGTAACTTTCATATCCTACCAATCCCAATCTATACTTTTGGGTATTCTTTGTGATTTTGTCAAATAGGATTCCTATTCCCCTGATAGTTCTAACCTCCACTAATAATTTGCAGTGCTTTTCTTATCTGCGGGAACCTCTAATTCCTCAGGCTTCCTGGTCTTGAAATGTGCCTGTTCATCTTTACTCCATTTCTTCTCATGGTCTGACAATGCATAAATTATACATAGAACCATTTAAACAGATAACAGGGGACCCATAAGGTACCAAAATACATTAACAAACTCATCTCTAATTTTACCCCCAAAAGGATAAGAATAAAATTACACAGTTTTAACTAAAAAAAAAAGGGAACCCTTTTCAATTAAGAAACAATTTTTTCATTAATATCCATAGATAATCACATTCAAATTTAAAACAATTACATTGCTTATCTTCCAGATAATACTTTATCAGGTCTGTTTAATTCTACTCGTTCTTGAAAATTTTAGAAGTAGAGAGGTTTTAGGTGTGAAATTAGGTAAAAACTCTGCAGAGATAGGTTTTTCAATCTTGTCCCTAGCTCCACCTGATTATCCAGGGTCTATCTATCTTAGAGCACATCAATGCTGGAATTTTCTCTGCTCTAATCCTTTAACACTTTTTACACTGCCTAAAGCAAACAAATGTCTCTTAACTTAGCCAGGAAAATGATCCAAATATCTCAAATTCAAACTAGTTCCCATCTTGAATTTATAAGAGCTAAGGAGGTAACAACAGAATGCTTATATTGTCACCATCATATTTTTATGACTCTTCACTTAATAATAGTATTGAGGAAGCATTATTGACCCAGTCTTAATGATATGTTATGTGTTTAAAAGGACATATAATTAAGCTGTGAAATAATGATGTGAATTTTAGAGGTCACAAGGTTAATCTAAAAGTTCTTGCCTTTCTTTCTCTTATTCTCTTCCATATTTTACTAATTGACAACTATCTGTTGAGAAGATACGCTGTCCCTCGAATGTGCTAAACAGTAATAAGTGATCCAAACTGTCATACCATTACTATAAAATAAGACCCCAAACAATGAGGTATTTAAAATCCAGCTGGTTGGGGCACTTGGGTGGTTCAGTGAATTAAGCCTCTGCCTTCGGCTCAGGTCATGATCTCAGGGTCCCGGGATCAAGCCCCGCATGGGGCTCTCTGCTCAGTGGAGAACCTGCTACTTGTGATCTCTGTCTGTCAAATAAATAAATAAAATCTTTTTTAAAAAATCCAGTTGGTTAGGTAAAACCTGCATGTGTAGAGCAATTAGCAATTAAAGCAGTGTATTCTAAGTGAAAATTGCATGAAATGTTTTGTATTCCAATTTTCAGTGTGTGGAAGTGAGCTATCTTGGCTCCTATAGATGTGGGAAAAGAAAAATATAAGAAATAGAACACATGTCCCTTGTTTAAAGGAGCCCATAATTTAATTAGAGAAAGAAAAAGATAATACGTACATGAATATAGCCAGCTTTTGGCAAGTAAATAATGAATTTCTAGAAAGTCCTCAGGTCCCGACAGATTTATGTGGAAATTCCATAAAATAGAGATAAATGAGCTTATATATTTAAGACTGTTGTGATTGCTTGATAAGTCTATACTGGTTATTTACAGCAAATGAAATGCTAGAGAAGAATCAACCAAAGACAGCATAGCTGGTGGGGGATTATTATGCCTTAAGCCACTTGCTCTGCCCTAGACCCATCCAATGCACACTACTCTGATCCTAGTGTACCTATAATAAGACAGGGAATCTGAGACTGACTTCTCTTTTAGTGACCTAAGCCTTTCTAGAGAAAGATAATTAAATAATTTGCAATCCTACGGAAATCATCAGTGAAAAACCGCTAGAATTTACTCAAGAGATAACTCTTTAGATTCTAGAAATTGTGCCGCTTGAACAATCTAGAATTCTTTGGACCAGAATAACTGGACATCTTGACCCAAACTATGACTAAGACAAAATTTCTCAAATGTAATATAAATGCCTTCTATTATTAAAGAAACAGACCTCAGTCTTACCAATTTTTAATTCACTTGGTTTTAATCACCCAAATGCAAAGTGAACATATAAATTCCTCTATCATTAAAGGAACAGAACCCTAATCTTGCCAGTTTTTAATTCACTTGATTTTAATTATCCAAATGCAAATGAATATACATTTTGTTTATTTGTTTAAGATTTTATTTATTTATTCATGAGAGACAGAAAGAGGCGGAGGTAGAGGCAGAGGGAGAAGCAGGCTCCCCAAGGAGCAGGGACCCTGATGCTGGACTGAATCCCAGACCCTGACCTGAGCCAAAGGCAGACACTTAACCAACTGAGCCACCCAGGTGCCCTGAGTATATGTTTTAACTACCTTGAAATGTTAAAAGATCACTTAAAATTGTAACTTTAAATGAGAAATGAAAAAAAAATATTTTAATTTCACTTGCCAAAATGAACACAATCCTTCAGCAGGTAGTGGATGGGAACCCCTAGAAGCAATGAACTCTTAGTTCTGTTTACTATCACGAATAAATGTAATAGCAAATCCCAGTGGGAACCAGGATGTCAACTCCAAGTGATTAAAAACAACAAAAAGAACTATTTACAGAAGGGTTGAAAATTTCCATTTAACAAGGCTGCCTTAACAACATTCCTCAGGTGCTGCAACAACACAACACGATTTTGATATTTCTGTGTTTCTGTGAGTGTAGAGTGTTCAAGGAGCAATTTGGTCTGACTGGTCAACTAGCATTGACAGGGAGGGTCACGGAAAGAAGCCCAGCTGACTCTTAAAAGAACCACAAAGGGAAATACCTCATGCATGTCTACCCTCGTCACTTCATGGTGCCCATTTGTTTGGTTTTGGTAGTTTACAGTTGCCTCACCCCGGTTTGTTTTTGTCCTATGATCTTGACTATTCCTCTCTACTTCTAGGTAAAGCTATGTGTGCCAGGAAGGACTGGTGCTCTGTTGATGCATTTTATACTGTTGTTTACACTGCTGTTAGGGTGACTATTTCCACTTACACTGTGGAAGTGTCAGGAGATGGTTTGTTCTTCTTCAACTTCCCTTCCAGCCATTTGACTATCTCAAAGATACAGAAAATCTCTGCCTTTCACTCTCCTAGTGCAAAGTTAAACAAAATGGAACATAAAACCTAAGCACTAAAACACTAAATTGATTTTTATTTGAGGTCCAAGTCCTCCTCTTTTAAACAAATACTCAGAATTCTAAATATCTAGTGCATTTTAGAAGTGTTTGCACTCTTGAACTCAATTGTGTACCAAGCCTACATTTGCCATGGATTATCACCAAGATACCTGAGATGATGGGATAGTAACAGCCTCTGGGATTTCTCAGAGAAATGTTTCAAGAGGAATCAAGAATTGAATTTCTCTCTTTCCACCACCCATAGTTTAGAGCTATTTCTACCTTTGTCATGGTTATGGAGACATGGGCAAGTTTCTTTCCTTGCTGTGTCTCTCAACTTCTGTATCACTAAAAAATTCATCTCCATTTATCTTATTTTATACTTTCATTCCAATCTTTCATCTTTATCTACAATGGACACTAGAAACAATATTTAATCATGGGGAGATCAATCATGTGGAACCCAGAAGTCATGAAATGAAATCACATATTTCAAGGACCTGATCCCATTAATTTTGGAAGTGCTTTGACAGTGTCCCGACCCCCTTAAAATCCCAACAAAATTATTTTCCAAATTCTACATCCTCTGGGTAAATTTTCCTTTCCTTTGCATCAGCATTCAGAATACATTTTAAAGTTCCCATTCAATTTTACTTTTTTCCCTTTTATTTAATTACTAGAATTACAAGAGCTCTATTTTCTACACATTTTCATGGCAAACGTACACTATTTCAGATACATTAAGGCTAAATAGTCTTTTGTGGACAAGCCTCAGGGGAAACATAACTGCCATTTGTAACTGTTTCTGCAGGGAAATGAATTCTGAGTTCCAAACAACTGATTTACAAACGAACATTTGGAAAGCTACCCATTTGTAAATGGAAGGACGTCTTTCATCCAACATTTTCTGCATTCTAAGCGGTAAACTTGACAAGGTCATCCAATAGAATGGTCTTAGGAAAAGTTTTTCTAGATGAACAAGATGTGGTCAACGCCCTCAGTTAGCTGGTGCCAGGACACTGACATGCCCTGGAAAGATACGAAAAACCTCTCATTACGTTTTTGGAACTCTAACTCACTCAGAAGGGCAGACCTAAACAATGTGGTATCACATCCATCCTGGCCACAAACCTTAGACTTTAGAAAAGTAACTTAACCTTTCTGTTTTATCTATAAAATGAAAAAACAACAACCTGATGAAATACTGTAACCATCAGAGGAGTTTAAATGGAGTCCCTAACAGCACCCTAAATTTAAAATAAATGGCTAACGAATGGAGGTACTATTATTAAATGATTCAAAGTATCGATCAGCATCAGAAAGACTCAAGAAGAAAATCAAATTGATTCATCAAAAAACAAGTATTGAGCTGTTATTATCTAAACAGCACTGTGAGAGGTTCGCTGGGGATATATAGGCTGTAAGAAATACAAGGGGGTCTAGCCTCAGGATTCTAAGTCTCAGAAGGCAAACAATATGAGCCAACTATGACCTGCAGACCCTTGTCTTGTCTGTCCCTCAGAATGTTTAAAAATTGGAATTCAAGTCAATATTTAGAAACACAAGATTTCACATGAAATTTTCAGATTCTCTTGAAAAAAAAGTGCACTCACTTTTCTGTGTGGCAAAAATCAGGTGGGGTTGAAAAGTAGTTGTCTCTTTTATGTGGGCTATCAGGTCTCCATCTCCCCACATTCCCCACCTCGTTTATGTCCATGATTAACCCAATGGCCCCACTAAGCAACTGAGTTTGTAATCCTTGTGTATAATGTATTTAAAAGGCTATCTCTTAAAGAATCTTTTACCACGTATTATCTTCATAACCAAGTTAAAAATGGTCTATTTAAGAGAATGGTCGAGTTTCATTTGACCATTTTCTTTCACCATACACAAAGATAAACTTGAAATGGATGAAAGGCCTCATTGTGAAATAGGAATCCATCAAAATTCTAGAGGAGAACTTAGGCAGTAACCTCTTTGACATCAGCCACAGCAACTTCTTTCAAAACATGTCTCCAAAGGCAAGGGAAAC
>NW_022633131.1:0-7202 GCF_010015895.1 Lontra canadensis
CTTCCTGATTCTAGTTTTAGCTAAGCATGTCATCCTCTCACTATTATCATAGTCTTCTTCCCAAAATGTAGATAGGGTAAGATAGTTCCTCTACTTTACAATCTTTAATGGCTCACTTTACTTACACGTTTTGTTATGCAAAGTATAAGCACCTAGCCTGCTATTTAAGATCCTTGACAATGTGGTACAAGTTAACTTTATCATCTCTTTCTACCAGTCCTCACGGTCAAATTTATTCAATAAACATTTGTTGAACGTCTGTATTGTGTGCTTTCACTAGACTTGTTATTTCCCTTAAATAAGCTTTTTTAAATTTTTTTTAATTTTAAAAATATTTTTATAAACATATATTTTTATCCCCAGGGGTACAGGTCTGTGAATCGCCAGGTTTACACACTTCACAGCACTCACCATAGCACATACCTTCCCCAGTGTCCATAACCCCACACCCCCTCTCCCAACCCCCCTCCCCACATCAACCCTCAGTTTGTTTTGTGAGATTAAGAGTCACTTATGGTTTGTCTCCCTCCCAATCCCATCTTGTTCCATTTATTCTTCTCCTACCCCCTTAACCACCCCCCCATGTTGCATCTCCTCTCCCTCATATCAGGGAGATCATATGATAGTTATCTATCTCCGATTGACTTATTTCGCTAAGCATGATACCCTCTAGTTCATCCACGTCGTCACAAATGGCAAGCTTTCATTTTTTTGATGGCTGCATAGTATTCCATTGTGTATATATATCACATCTTCTTTATCCTTTCATCTGTTGATGGACATCTAGGTTCTTTCCATAGTTTGGCTATTGTAGACATTGCTGCTATAAACATTCGGGTGCATGTGGCCCTTTGGATCACTACATTTGTATCTTTAGGGTAAATACCCAGTAGTGCAATTGCTGGGTCATAGGGTAGTTCTATTTTCAACATTTTGAGGAACCTCCATGCTGTTTTCCAGAGTGGTTGCACCAGCTTGCATTCCCACCAACAGTGTAGGAGGGTTCCCCTTTCTCCGCATCCTCGCCAGTATCTGTCATTTCCTGACTTGTTCATTTTAGTCATTCTGACTGGTGTGAGGTGATATCTCATTGTGGTTTTGATTTGTATTTCCCTGATGCCGAGTGATATGGAGCACTTGTTCATGTGTCTGTTGGCTATCTGGATGTTTTCTTTGCAGAAATGTCTGTTCACGTCTTCTGCCCATTTCTTGATTGGATTATTTGTTCTTTGGGTGTTGAGTTGGCTAAGTTCTTTATAGATTTTGGACACTAGCCCTTTATCTGATATGTCGTTTGCAAATATCTTCTCCCATTCTGTCAGTTGTCTTTTGGTTTTGTTAACTGTTTCCTTTGCTGTGCAAAAGCTTTTGATCTTGATAAAATCCCGATAGTTCATTTTTGCCCTTGCTTCCCTTGCCTTTGGCAATGTTCCTAGGAAGATGTTGCTGCAGCTGAGGTCGAAGAGGTTGCTGCCTGTGTTCTCCTCAAGGATTTTGATGTATTCCTTTCTCACATTGAGGTCCTTTATCCATTTTGAGTCTATTTTCGTGTGTGGTGTAAGGAAATGATTCGATTTCATTTTTCTGCATGTGGCTGTCCAATTTTCCCAACACCATTTATTGATGACACTGTCTTTTTTCCATTGGACATTCTTTCCTGCTTTGTCGAAGATTAGTTGACCATAGAGTTGAGGGTCTATTTCTGGGCTCTCTATTCTGTTCCATTGATCTATGTGTCTGTTTTTGTGCCAGTACCATGCTGTCTTGATGATGACAGCTTTGTTATAGAGCTTGAAGTCCGGAATTGTGATGCCAACGACTTTGGCTTTCTATTTCAATATTCCTTGGCTATCCGAGGTATTTTCTGGTTCCATATAAATTTTAGGATTATCTGTTCCATTTCTTTGAAAAAAATGGATGGTACTTTGATAGGAATTGCATTAAATGTGTAGATGGCTTTAGGTAGCATAGACATTTGCACAATATTTATTCTTCCAATCCAGGAGCATGGAACATTTTTCCATTTCTTTGTGTCTTCCTCAATTTCTTTCATGAGTACTTTATAGTTTCTGTGTATAGATTCTTAGTCTCTTTGGTTAGGTTTATTCCCAGGTATCTCATAGTTTTGGGTGCAATTGTAAATGGGATTGACTCCTTAATTTCTCTTTCTTCTGTCTTGTTGTTGGTGTAGAGAAATGCAACTGATTTCTGTGCATTGATTTTATATCCTGACACTTTACTGAATTTCTGTACAAGTTCTAGCAATTTTGGAGTGGAGTCTTTTGGGTTTTCCACATATAGTATCATATCATCTGCGAAGAGTGATAGTTTGACTCCTTCTTTGGTGATTTGGATGCCTTTAATTTCCTTTTGTTCTCTGATTGCTGAGGCTAGGACTTCTAGTACTATGGTGAATAGCAGTGGTGATAATGGACCTCCCTGCCATGTTCCTGACCTTAGTGGAAAAGCTTTCAGTTTTTCTCCATTGAGAATGATATTTGCGGTGGGTTTTACATAGATGGCTTTGATAATATTGAGGTATGTGCCCTCTATCCCTACACTTTGAAGAGTTTTGATCAGGAAGGGATGCTGTACTTTGTCAAATGCTTTTTCAGCATCTATGGAGAGTATCATATGGTTCTTGTTCTTACTTTTATTAATGTGTTGTATCACATTGATTGATTTGCAGATGTTGAACCAACCTTGCAGCCCTGGAATAAATCCCACTTGGTTGTGGTGAATAATCCTTTTAATGTACTGTTGGATCCTATTGGCTAGTATTCTGGTGAGAATATTTGCATCTGTGTTCATCAAGGGTATTGGTCTGTAGTTCTCTTTTTTGATGGGATCCTTGTCTGGTTTTGAGATCAAGGTGATGCTGGCCTCATAAAATGAGTTTGGAAGTTTTCCTTCCATTTCTATTTTTTGGAACAGTTTCAGGAGAATAGGAATTCGTTCTTCTTTAAATGTTTGGTAGAATATCCCCGGGAAGCCGTCTGACCCTGGGCTTTTGTTTGTTTGGAGATTTTTGATGACTGTTTCAATCTCCTTAATGGTTATGGGTCTGTTCAGGCTTTCTATTTCTTCCTGGTTCAGTTGTGGTACTTTATATGTCTCTAGAAATGCAGCCATTTCTTCCAGATTCTCAAATTTGTTGGCATAGAGTTGATCATAGTATGTTCTTATAATTGTCTGTATTTCTTTGGTGTTAGTTGTGATCTCTCCTCTTTCATTCATGATTTTATTTATTTGGGTCCTTTCCCTTTTCTTTTTGATAAGGCTGGCCAGGGGTTTATCAATCTTATTAATTCTTTCAAAGAACCAGCTCCTAGTTTCGTTGCTTTGTTCTATGGGTTTTTTGGTTTCTATTTCATTGATTTCTTCTCTGATCTTTATGATTTCTCTTCTCCTGCTGGGTTTAGGGTTTCTTTCTTGTTCTTTCTCCAGCTCCTTTAGGTGTAGAGTTAGGTTGTGTACCTGAGACCTTTCTTGTTTCTTGAGAAAGGCTTGTACCGCTATATATTTTCCTCTCAGGACTGCCTTTGTTGTGTCCCACAGATTTTGAACCATTGTGTTTTCATTATCATTTGTTTCCATGATCTTTTTCAATTCTTCTTTAATTTCCTGGTTGACCCATTCATTCTTTAGAAGGATGCTGTTTAGTCTCCATGTATTTGTGTTCTTTCCAAATTTCCTCTTGTGATTGAGTTCTAGCTTCAGAGCATTGTGGTCTGAAAATATGCAGGGAATGATCCCAATCTTTGATACCGGTTGAGACCCAATTTAGGACCGAGGATGTGATCTGTTCTAGAGAATGTTCCATGTGCACTAGAGGAGAATGTGTATTCTGCTGCTTTGGGATGAAATGTTCTGAATATATCTGTGATGTCCATCTGGTCCAGTGTGTCATTTAAGGCCTTTATTTCCTTGTTGATCTTTTGCTTGAATGATCTGTCCATTTCAGTGAGGGGAGTGTTAAAGTCCCCTACTATTATTGTATGATTGTTGATGTGTTTCTTTGATTTTGTTATTAATTGGTTTATATAGTTGGCTGCTCCCACGTTAGGGGCATAGATATTTAAAATTGTTAGAACTTCTTGTTGGACAGATCCTTTGAGTATGATAGAGTGTCCTTCTTCATCTCTTATTATAGTCTTTGGCTTAAAATCTAATTGATCTGATATAAGGATTGCCACTCCTGCTTTCTTCTGATGTCCATTAGCATGGTAAATTCTTTTCCACCCCCTCACTTTAAATCTGGAGGTGTCTTCAGGTTTAAAATGAGTTTCTTGTAGGCAACATATAGATGGGTTTTGTTTTTTTATCCATTCTGATACCTTGTATCTTTTGATTGGAGCCTTTAGCCCATTAACATTCAGGGTAACTATTCAGAGATATGAATTTAGTGCCATTGTATTGCCTGTAAGGTGACTGTTACTGTATATTGTCTCTGTTCCTTTCTGATCTACTACTTTTAGGGTCTCTCTTTGCTTAGAGGACCCCTTTCAATATTTCCTGTAGAGCTGGTTTGGTGTTTGCAAATTCTTTCAGTTTTTGTTTGTCCTGGAAGCTTTTAATCTCTCCTTCTATTTTCAATGATAGCCTAGCTGGCTAAAGTATTCTGTGGATAAGTCTGCTGCCAATCTAATATTTTTACCATTGTATGTTACAGACTTCTTTTCCCAGGTTGCTTTCAGGATTTTCTCTTTGTCACTAAGACTTGTAAATTTTACTATAAGGTGACGGGGTGTGGACCTATTCTTATTGGTTTTGAGGTGGGTTCTCTGCACCTCCTGGATTTTGATGCTTATTACCTTTGCCATATTAGGGAAATTCTCTCCAATAATGCTCTCCAATATACCTTCTGCTCCCCTCTCTCTTTCTTCTTCTTCTGGAATCCCAATTATTCTAATGTTGTGTCGTCTTATGGTGTCACTTATCTCTCGAATTCTCCCCTCGTGGCCCAGTAGCTGTCTGTCCCTCTTTTGCTCAACTTCTTTATTCTCTGTTATTTGGTCTTCTATATCGCTAATTCTTTCTTCTGCCTCATTTATCCTAGCAGTGAGAGCCTCCATTTTTGATTGCACCTCATTAATAGCTTTTTTTATTTCAACTTGGTTAGATTTTAGTTCTTTTATTTCTCCAGAAAGGGCTTTTATATCTCCTGAGAGGGTTTCTCTAATATCTTCCATGCCTTTTTCGAGCCCGGCTAGAACCTTGAGAATCGTCATTCTGAACTCTAGATCTGACATATTACCAATGTCTGTATTGATTAGGTCCCTAGTCTTCAGTACTGCCTGTTGTTTTTTTTTTTGTGGTGAATTTTTCCGCCTTGTCATTTTGTCCAGATAAGAGTATATGAAAGAGCAAGTAGAATACTAAAAGGGTGGCAACAACCTCAGGAAAAATATGCTTTACCAAATCAGAAGAGATCCCAAATCGTGAGGGGGGAGAAAGGGGATAAAAAGAGGATCAGGAAGAAAAGAAAAAAAAAAAAAGAACTAAAAAAGGAAACGAATAAAGAAAAAATATAAAACTGAAAAAATATGTATATATTAGATAAAGTAGTTACAAAACATTAAAAAAGAAAAGGGTAAAAGTTAAAAAAAAATTTGGCAGAAGAAGAGAAAAAAAAATTGAAAAAGAAAAAAAAAATTAAATTAACTGCAAGGCTAAAGAATCATGGGGAGAAAGCCATGAGTTCTGTGCTTTGCTTTCTCCTCCTCTGGAATTCCGCTGCTCTCCTTGGTATTGAACCTCCAATTCTTGGTAGGTGAACTTGGTCCTGGCTGGATTTCTTGTTGATCTTCTGGGGGTGGGGCCTGTTGTAGCGATTCTCAAGTGTCTTTGCCCCAGGCGGAATTGCACGCCCTTACCAGGGGATGGGCTGTGTAGTCAGCTCGGGTTTGCTTTCGGGAGCTTTTGTTCCCTGAGCGCTTTCCCTAGAGTTCCGGAGGACGGGAATGAAGATGGCGGCAATGAAGATTGCGGCCTCCCAGTCTCCGGCCCGGAGGAGACGAGAGCCTGGGGCCCCACTCCTCAGTGTGCCCTCAGAGAACAGCGCCCAATAACTCCCGTCACCCTGGCTTCCGGTGCGCTCTGAGCTGACCAAGCCTGCTACCAGTTCAAGGTAACCCCGAGCTTAGAGCTCACTCCTTGACTCTGTCTCTGTAGCCGGCTTCCCCGTTCTAATACCTGCAAGCTCTGCGACACTCAGACACCCCCGATCCTTCTGTCACCCTGCGGGACCTGAGGCCATGCTGACCCCACATGGGCTTCAACCCGGTTAAGCCTCTGGAGCGATGTCCCTCAGCGGAACAGACTTTTCATAGTCCTGATTTTGTGTTTCCATTGCTCCGCTGCTTGCCAAGAGCCGGCCCCTCCCACCGCGGTCTATCTTCCCGTCACTTTGGATTCACTTCTCCGCCAGTCCTACCTTTCAGAAAGTGGTTGATTTTCTGTTTCTAGAATTGCTGCTCTTCTTCTCATTGATCTCCCGTTGGATTTGTAGGTGTTTGCAATCTTTAGATAAGCTATCTAGCTGATCTCCTGCTACCTGAAGTAGTCTCAGCCTGCTACTTCTCTGCCATCTTGACTCCTCTCTCCCCTTAAATAAGTTTTAAAATCATATGACCATTACTTTGCTGGTTTAGTATCTGTCTTCTCAGTGTCAGGGCTGACACTTTCCAGGGGTAGTTTGGCTCCTTATTTATTCTCCAGCATCTAGCAGAATATCCAGGCTGTTAATATAGACTAGTCTGAGATTTTTGTGCCCCAGGGTTATGTAGTAGTGCTGGGTGGGATTGAATATGAGGCTACATTCAGAACATTCTGTGTAGAAAAAAAAAAAGCGGGCTTTCTTAATAGCCAAGACTATTATTAATAATAGAAGATGAACAAAATGTTGGATTCGTGTGAGCATAAATGTAGATTGAGTAGTGGATTAAATGAATCCTCATAAAAATGCAGAATTCAGGAAATACATAATGAATCTAAGTTAAACTGGCTTTTTGACTCAGTGTTACATAGGTCTGAAAATGAGAATTCTAATTTGATGTACTGAGACCTTTGCAAGACTGAGCAAGCTAAAATTTAATGAACAACCAGCTGCTTCCCAGACAATATTTAACTAGGCTTAAGATCCATATAAATAAATAAGAATGCTTCTAAATCTAGTAAAGTTGGTCCTTGAGTAACATGGG
>NW_022633132.1:0-7200 GCF_010015895.1 Lontra canadensis
AGCCACAGCAACTTCTTTCAAAACATGTCTCCAAAGGCAAGGGAAACAAAAGTGAAAATGAACTTTGGGAACTTCATCAAGATAAAAAGCTTCTGCATAGCAAAGGAAACAGTCAAAAAACAAAGAGGCAACCCATGGAATGGGAGAAGATATTTGCAAATGACACAACAGATAAAGGGTTGGTATCCAAGATCTATAAAGAATTTCTCAAACTCAACACCCTAAAAACAAATAATTAAGTCAAAAAATGGGCAGAAGACATAAACAGATACTTCTCCAAAGAAGACATACAAATGGCTAACAGACACATGAGAAAATGTTCAATATCATTAGCCATCAGGGAAATTCAAATCAAAACCACGCTGAGATACCTCCTTACACCAGTTAGAATGGCAAAAACTGACAAGGCAAGAAACAACAAATATTGGAGAGGTTGTAGAGAAAGAGGATCCCTCTTACGCTGTTTGTGGGAATGCAAGTTGTTACAGCCACTTTGGAAAACAGTATGAAGTTTCCTCAAAAAGTGAAAAATAGGGGCACCTGGGTGGCTCAGTGGGTTAAGCCTCTGCCTTCAGCTCAGGTCCTGATCTCAGGGTCCTGGGATCAAGCCCCGCATTGGGCTCTCTGCTCAGCAGGGAGCCTGCTCCCCGCCCCCCGCCTCTCTCTCTGCCTGCTGCTCTGCCTACTTGTGATCTCTCCCTCTCTGTCAAATAAATAAATAAAATCGTTAAAAAAAAAAAAAGTTAAAAATAGAGCTCTCCTATGACCCAGCAATTGCACCATTCAGTATTTATCCCAAAGATACAGATGTAGTGAAAAGAAGGACCATAGGCACCCCAATGCTGATAGCAGCAATGTCCACAATAGCCAAGCTGTGGAAAGAGATGAGATGCCCTTCAACAGATGAATGGATGAAGAAGATGTGGTCCATATATACAATGGAATATTACTCAGCCATCAGAAAGGATGAATAACCAACTTTTGCATCAGCATGGATGGAACTGGAGAAGATTATGCTAAGTGAAATAAGTCAAGCAGAGAAAGACAATCATCATATGGTTTCACTTGTATGTGGAACATAAAGAATAGCTTGGAGGACATTAGGAGAAGAAAGGGAAAAATGAAGGGGGCGGGGGAACAGAGTGGGAGATGTGGGACTACAGACTCTGGGTATCAAACTGAGGGTTTTAGAGGGGAGGAGGGCATATGGGTGAGCCCAGTGATGGGTATTAAGGACTGTACCTATTGCATGGAGCACTGGGTGTTATATGAAAATAATGAATCATGGAACACTACATCAAAAATTAATGATGTACTGTATGGTGACTATATCTGCCTGCCTGAGAAAGCTCAATGCTTTTTTATTTGAGCCAATACTTTGCTTACTTGAGGCAAAACATAGGAATAGGATAATAGGCCCTGAACCCCCTCTTAGAGCAGTTAGAAGAGAAAGCTTGAAATTACAAAACTTTTCTCTATCCCTTTAAGATATAAATTTTCCACTGCCCAAAACTGTCTCCCCAAGGACTTGAGATCCATCTCTTTGAAATACAAATATTGAAAGAAATAGCTGTTGCTCTCAGTCCCTGTAGGAGGGTAATGGCCTAAGAAGGCACCTTGCTCCAACTTCCAACACTACCTTCTGTCATAATGATAAGAGAAGTACGTTTCTCCTATAAGTGTCAATGAGCAAATCTAGATGGCCTAGTCATATGAACAAAATCCCCTCTTAATACTCTTTAGTGCCTTTCAACTGAATACCCAGCATTTAAACAATCCCACCTTTTGTTTCAGTGGAGTTGACCTCAGGTCAGACTGAGGTCTCTCTTCTGTTGCAATAGTTATGAGTTGCAATAGTTATGAGTAAATGAAATCAGGTCAGACTGAGGTCTCTCCTCTGTTGCAATAGTTATGAGTTGCAATAGTTATGAGTAAATGAAATCTTTACCACATTTAACAGGTGCCTGGCTTTGCTTCTTTTGACGATACTACTTGTTGATGCTATGTAAGTTTCATATCCTACCAATCCCAATCTATACTTTTGGGTATTCTTTGTGATTTTGTCAAATAGGATTCCTATTCCCCTGATAGTTCTAACTTCCACTAATAATTTGCAGTGCTTTTCTTATCTGCGGGAACCTCTAATTCCTCAGGCTTCCTGGTCTTGAAATGTGCCTGTTCATCTTTACTCCATTTCTTCTCATGGTCTGACAATGCATAAATTATACATAGAACCATTTAAACAGATAACAGGGGACCCATAAGGTACCAAAATACATTAACAAACTCATCTCTAATTTTACCCCCAAAAGGATAAGAATAAAATTACACAGTTTTAACTAAAAAAAAAGGGAACCCTTTTCAATTAAGAAACAATTTTTTCATTAATATCCATAGATAATCACATTCAAATTTAAAACAATTACATTGCTTATCTTCCAGATAATACTTTATCAGGTCTGTTTAATTCTACTCGTTCTTGAAAATTTTAGAAGTAGAGAGGTTTTAGGTGTGAAATTAGGTAAAAACTCTGCAGAGATAGGTTTTTCAATCTTGTCCCTAGCTCCACCTGATTATCCAGGGTCTATCTATCTTAGAGCACATCAATGCTGGAATTTTCTCTGCTCTAATCCTTTAACACTTTTTACACTGCCTAAAGCAAACAAATGTCTCTTAACTTAGCCAGGAAAATGATCCAAATATCTCAAATTCAAACTAGTTCCCATCTTGAATTTATAAGAGCTAAGGAGGTAACAACAGAATGCTTATATTGTCACCATCATATTTTTATGACTCTTCACTTAATAATAGTATTGAGGAAGCATTATTGACCCAGTCTTAATGATATGTTATGTGTTTAAAAGGACATATAATTAAGCTGTGAAATAATGATGTGAATTTTAGAGGTCACAAGGTTAATCTAAAAGTTCTTGCCTTTCTTTCTCTTATTCTCTTCCATATTTTACTAATTGACAACTATCTGTTGAGAAGATACGCTGTCCCTCAAATATGCTAAACAGTAATAAGTGATCCAAACTGTCATACCGTTACTATAAAATAAGACCCCAAACAATGAGGTATTTTAAATCCAGCTGGTTGGGGCACTTGGGTGGTTCAGTGAATTAAGCCTCTGCCTTCGGCTCAGGTCATGATCTCAGGGTCCCGGGATCAAGCCCCGCATGGGGCTCTCTGCTCAGTGGAGAACCTGCTACTTGTGATCTCTGTCTGTCAAATAAATAAATAAAATCTTTTTTAAAAAATCCAGTTGGTTAGGTAAAACCTGCATGTGTAGAGCAATTAGCAATTAAAGCAGTGTATTCTAAGTGAAAATTGCATGAAATGTTTTGTATTCCAATTTTCAGTGTGTGGAAGTGAGATATCTTGGCTCCTATAGATGTGGGAAAAGAAAAATATAAGAAATAGAACACATGTCCCTTGTTTAAAGGAGCCCATAATTTAATTAGAGAAAGAAAAAGATAATACGTACATGAATATAGCCAGCTTTTGGCAAGTAAATAATGAATTTCTAGAAAGTCCTCAGGTCCCGACAGATTTATGTGGAAATTCCATAAAATAGAGATAAATGAGCTTATATATTTAAGACTGTTGTGATTGCTTGATAAGTCTATACTGGTTATTTACAGCAAATGAAATGCTAGAGAAGAATCAACCAAAGACAGCATAGCTGGTGGGGGATTATTATGCCTTAAGCCACTTGCTCTGCCCTAGACCCATCCAATGCACACTACTCTGATCCTAGTGTACCTATAATAAGACAGGGAATCTGAGACTGACTTCTCTTTTAGTGACCTAAGCCTTTCTAGAGAAAGATGATTAAATAATTTGCAATCCTACGGAAATCATCAGTGAAAAACCGCTAGAATTTACTCAAGAGATAACTCTTTAGATTCTAGAAATTGTGCCGCTTGAACAATCTAGAATTCTTTGGACCAGAATAACTGGACATCTTGACCCAAACTATGACTAAGACAAAATTTCTCAAATGTAATATAAATGCCTTCTATTATTAAAGAAACAGACCTCAGTCTTACCAATTTTTAATTCACTTGGTTTTAATCACCCAAATGCAAAGTGAACATATAAATTCCTCTATCATTAAAGGAACAGAACCCTAATCTTGCCAGTTTTTAATTCACTTGATTTTAATTATCCAAATGCAAATGAATATACATTTTGTTTATTTGTTTAAGATTTTATTTATTTATTCATGAGAGACAGAAAGAGGCGGAGGTAGAGGCAGAGGGAGAAGCAGGCTCCCCAAGGAGCAGGGACCCTGATGCTGGACTGAATCCCAGACCCTGACCTGAGCCAAAGGCAGACACTTAACCAACTGAGCCACCCAGGTGCCCTGATTATATGTTTTAACTACCTTGAAATGTTAAAAGATCACTTAAAATTGTAACTTTAAATGAGAAATGAAAAAAAATTATTTTAATTTCACTTGCCAAAATGAACACAATCCTTCAGCAGGTAATGGATGGGAACCCCTAGAAGCAATGAACTCTTAGTTCTGTTTACTATCACGAATAAATGTAATAGCAAATCCCAGTGGGAACCAGGATGTCAACTCCAAGTGATTAAAAACAACAAAAAGAACTATTTACAGAAGGGTTGAAAATTTCCATTTAACAAGGCTGCCTTAACAACATTCCTCAGGTGCTGCAACAACACAACACGATTTTGATATTTCTGTGTTTCTGTGAGTGTAGGGTGTTCAAGGAGCAATTTGGTCTGACTGGTCAACTAGCATTGACAGGGAGGGTCATGGAAAGAAGCCCAGCTGACTCTTAAAAGAACCACAAAGGGAAATACCTCATGCATGTCTACCCTCGTCACTTCATGGTGCCCATTTGTTTGGTTTTGGTAGTTTACAGTTGCCTCACCCCGGTTTGTTTTTGTCCTATGATCTTGACTATTCCTCTCTACTTCTAGGTAAAGCTATGTGTGCCAGGAAGGACTGGTGCTCTGTTGATGCATTTTATACTGTTGTTTACACTGCTGTTAGGGTGACTATTTCCACTTACACTGTGGAAGTGTCAGGAGATGGTTTGTTCTTCTTCAACTTCCCTTCCAGCCATTTGACTATCTCAAAGATACAGAAAATCTCTGCCTTTCACTCTCCTAGTGCAAAGTTAAACAAAATGGAACATAAAACCTAAGCACTAAAACACTAAATTGATTTTTATTTGAGGTCCAAGTCCTCCCCTTTTAAACAAATACTCAGAATTCTAAATATCTAGTGCATTTTAGAAGTGTTTGCACTCTTGAACTCAATTGTGTACCAAGCCTACATTTGCCATGGATTATCACCAAGATACCTGAGATGATGGGATAGTAACAGCCTCTGGGATTTCTCAGAGAAATGTTTCAAGAGGAATCAAGAATTGAATTTCTCTCTTTCCACCACCCATAGTTTAGAGCTATTTCTACCTTTGTCATGGTTATGGAGACATGGGCAAGTTTCTTTCCTTGCTGTGTCTCTCAACTTCTGTATCACTAAAAAATTCATCTCCATTTATCTTATTTTATACTTTCATTCCAATCTTTCATCTTTATCTACAATGGACACTAGAAACAATATTTAATCATGGGGAGATCAATCATGTGGAACCCAGAAGTCATGAAATGAAATCACATATTTCAAGGACCTGATCCCATTAATTTTGGAAGTGCTTTGACAGTGTCCCGACCCCCTTAAAATCCCAACAAAATTATTTTCCAAATTCTACATCCTCTGGGTAAATTTTCCTTTCCTTTGCATCAGCATTCAGAATACATTTTAAAGTTCCCATTCAATTTTACTTTTTTCCCTTTTATTTAATTACTAGAATTACAAGAGCTCTATTTTCTACACATTTTCATGGCAAACGTACACTATTTCAGATACATTAAGGCTAAATAGTCTTTTGTGGACAAGCCTCAGGGGAAACATAACTGCCATTTGTAACTGTTTCTGCAGGGAAATGAATTCTGAGTTCCAAACAACTGATTTACAAACGAACATTTGGAAAGCTACCCATTTGTAAATGGAAGGACGTCTTTCATCCAACATTTTCTGCATTCTAAGCGGTAAACTTGACAAGGTCATCCAATAGAATGGTCTTAGGAAAAGTTTTTCTAGATGAACAAGATGTGGTCAACGCCCTCAGTTAGCTGGTGCCAGGACACTGACATGCCCTGGAAAGATACGAAAAACCTCTCATTACGTTTCTGGAACTCTAACTCACTCAGAAGGGCAGACCTAAACAATGTGGTATCACATCCATCCTGGCCACAAACCTTAGACTTTAGAAAAGTAACTTAACCTTTCTGTTTTATCTATAAAATGAAAAAACAACAACCTGATGAAATACTGTAACCATCAGAGGAGTTTAAATGGAGTCCCTAACAGCACCCTAAATTTAAAATAAATGGCTAACGAATGGAGGTACTATTATTAAATGATTCAAAGTATCGATCAGCATCAGAAAGACTCAAGAAGAAAATCAAATTGATTCATCAAAAAACAAGTATTGAGCTGTTATTATCTAAACAGCACTGTGAGAGGTTCGCTGGGGATATATAGGCTGTAAGAAATACAAGGGGGTCTAGCCTCAGGATTCTAAGTCTCAGAAGGCAAACAATATGAGCCAACTATGACCTGCAGACCCTTGTCTTGTCTGTCCCTCAGAATGTTTAAAAATTGGAATTCAAGTCAATATTTAGAAACACAAGATTTCACATGAAATTTTCAGATTCTCTCGAAAAAAAGTGCACTCACTTTTCTGTGTGGCAAAAATCAGGTGGGGTTGAAAAGTAGTTGTCTCTTTTATGTGGGCTATCAGGTCTCCATCTCCCCACATTCCCCACCTCGTTTAAGTCCATGATTAACCCAATGGCCCCACTAAGCAACTGAGTTTGTAATCCTTGTGTATAATGTATTTAAAAGGCTATCTCTTAAAGAATCTTTTACCACGTATTATCTTCATAACCAAGTTAAAAATGGTCTATTTAAGAGAATGGTCGAGTTTCATTTGACCATTTTCTTTCACCATACACAAAGATAAACTTGAAATGGATGAAAGGCCTCATTGTGAAACAGGAATCCATCAAAATTCTAGAGGAGAACTTAGGCAGTAACCTCTTTGACATCAGCCACAGCAACTTCTTTCAAAACATGTCTCCAAAGGCAAGGGAAAC
>NW_022633133.1:0-7196 GCF_010015895.1 Lontra canadensis
TTTTTTTTTTTTTTTTTTTTTTGCCTGCTCAACATCCCTCCCATTAAGAGAACCTATCTCTTCCTTTAGCCACTACTTCCCTTCAGGCCATATGTGTCAGCTGGAATTGATCCTACTCTTGGCTCTAGGAATGGATACTAGACCTGGGCCTGGCCAAAGAGATTAGTTAAATGTGAGCAAACTACTCAGAATCATCTCCAGAGATATCAAGAAAAATCAACTCTCTGCTAGTATCTTTAAGTTGGAGGAAAATAATCCTGGAAATGTTACTAGCCATCTTTGGTCTCTCACTGGCCAACTCAGAGAAAACAGCAGAGGCAAAAGATGGAGAAGGACAGATGCTTGGACATCTAGACCCAACCTTGAACTTTTCAGTTAACTGAATTGATAAATTATTCTTTCTTCCCTCCATCCCCCAGCTCTTTTTGAGCCTGTTTTAGTTTGGTTTCTGTTCCTTGGAGCAGAAAAAGTAATGATTAATATGAACACCAATTCCCAAAAATCTCTTTCGAAAGATTACCCCATGATTCTTGCAGCTATTACTAAAAGTGGTCATTTCCTCAGGCTAGAGAATGCTCTGGAAAGTGCACTTTTCCTCACATTTCCAGGCATGTCTGGCCTTCCTGGTAGAGACCCATTTCCAAGTAGATGTCCTCAGATCCCTACATGCTCTCTCCTCTGCTTTACCCCACTCTTAAGCTCACAAATAACACTTTTATTATGCTCTATGCAAGCCTTCTGCACTTACCTTTTCCCAGGTTTTAAATTTTCCAAACTCATCTCATGAGTCAGCTCAGCCCAGGAACAAGCAATGGTAAACAAAGATATATGTGGCATGGTGTATTTTATATTTAATAACTGTTCTGTCATGGCATTTATCTGCATAAAAAGTTGGGTAATTCATGAGTGGGTTGGCAACTGTGGCCTCCAATGAGTAATGTTTCCTGCTCTATCTCAGAAAGATTGACAACTTGGTAGATACCAACTCTCAGGTGCTCAGAAATCTTCAAATATACTCAAGATTTTTCTGTGGATAAAATGAAAACTAGCCTTACCATGCAACAGTGGCCCACAGGAGCACACTGTATTATGATCTCTCAGAAAGTACAAATTAGCTGCCTCCTGCCTTGAATAAAGAAAAATAGGAAGTGTTTTACTCTCAGGGCTTTCCTGGCAGGATCAGTTCTCCAGAGATGCATCAAGAGAGGAAGAGGAGTAGCCTGGAACCCTGATAGTTCCTTCTACTTCTGAGTTACTCCTACCTCCAGGGTGATGCAGGGTAACAAAGCAGACCACGGTTAACAGAGCAACAGAGCCGCAGTCCAAGGAGTAGTTGCTATTCAACAATAGTGCCCGAAGAGAGAGCACCCTCTGGAGGCTTCCAGACAGAAGTCAAACATCTTTGCTCTAGCCTTTTTTTCTCATGGGTAGCCATATCTGGGAGTAGCTTCAGCTCAAGGAGTTCAGCAGTTTCTGGAAGAAAGACATACCAGGGCAAAGCAAAGTGACTGTTATGAAAACAATTAGGTACTGCATTCACCACACTCTAAATGGTTCAGGAGGGATTGGCCTGAAGGTCTGTACAGGCATCTTCATCCTCTCATGAATGAGGAACAGGAAGCTGCAGACAGTTCTACATCTTGGGAGCAAGTCTACAGAATGGAATTCTTACAGTCCTATGTTTCCCCACTTAACAGAGGCTTCTGTTTCTTAATCCAACCAGGAGATTAGTTATCCTGCTGTCAGAATATTTGTTGCAGTTGCCTTGGGGGTACATTTTACAAGTAAGCTGCTCGTCAGAATGTTTAACAGGATAAGGAGCAGGGATACCAGTAAGCATCCAAGAAATTGATGTGTGACTGCTATTTTACCCACTTGCTAATGAATTGTGGATGTATGACAGAATTCCTTCTTAGGACTTGATTTTGTTGATAAATACAATCTGTGAGGAGACATTAGTCCCATCTATTTATAACAGCTGGAAGCCACTGATGAATACCAAAATAACTAAAAAATTTTGAATAGACAAACTGGCTTAAATCAAGTCTACAATACCACCCACACCCATCTCTTAACCCTAAATATGAGCCCAGCTTACTGGTTCTGTAATTATGATCAAGTTGCTTAATACTATCTGAGCCCATTTATAAACTCATTTATTTATCCATTTAGCTTTTCTTCATTCACCAAGTATTTATTGAGAACCTACTATGTGTTAGTACCTGCATTAGGTGTTACAGAAGGATTAGTGATACAACTTCACATAGCAATTTCAATTGTTAAGTGATACAAATGAGAAAAACTCCTAGCACAGAGGAAAAGTGAATGAACTTCTACCACATACAAATTTGGCAACAAAAACATATTAGAGGTCTAGGGAGAGAAAAGCCTACTCAGGGTCCAGCTAGGTCCTTAAATAAAGCTCGTGTATCATTGCTAAAGACTTTGAAGGTGTATTTTTTCTCCTCAAGAACAGGACAAAGATAGTAGTCTATAATTGCCCACAGACCAAATAAAATGAAGTTTAAGATCATTATCTACCCATGCACAAATATTTCCCTATTTTTCTCTGGAATCCAGTTCAGGATATGAATCATAGTATGGTAGAATGTTCTTAGAAGGAAGGCTACCCTTTAGGGAGCATGCTGAGAGGTGCTGAAACCTCAGGTTAATAAGAGGGCTTCCCCTCGAATAGCCAAAAAAATATTGAAAAAGAAAGCCAAAGTTGGTGGCATCACAATTCCGGACTTCAAGCTCTATTACAAAGCTGTCATCATCAAGACAGCATGGTACTGGCACAAAAACAGACCCATAGATCAATGGAACAGAATAGAGAGCCCAGAAATAGACCCTCAACTCTATGGTCAACTAATCTTTGACAAAGCAGGAAAGAATGTCCAATGGAAAAAAGACAGCCTCTTCAATAAATGGTGTTAGGAAAATTGGACAGCCACATGCAGAAAAATGAAATTGGACCATTTCCTTACACCACACACGAAAATAGACTCAAAATGGATGAAGGACCTCAATGTGAGAAAGGAATCCATCAAAATCCTTGAGGAGAACACGGGCAGTAACCTCTTCGACCTCAGCCGCAGCAACATCTTCCTAGGAACATCGCCAAAGGCAAGGGAAGCAAGGGCAAAAATGAACTATTGGGATTTTATCAAGATCAAAAGCTTTTGCACAGCAAAGGAAACAGTTAACAAAACCAAAAGACAACTGACAGAATGGGAGAAGATATTTGCAAACAACATATCAGATAAAGGGCTAGTGTCCAAAATCTATAAAGAACTTAGCAAACTCAACACCCAAAGAACAAATAATCCAATCAAGAAATGGGCAGAAGACATGAACAGACATTTCTGCAAGGAAGACATCCAGATGGCCAACAGACACATGAAAAAGTGCTCCACATCACTAGGCATCAGGGAAATACCAATCAAAACCACAATGAGATATCACCTCACACCAGTCAGAATGGCTAAAATTAACAAGTCAGGAAATGACAGATGCTGGCAAGGATGCGGAGAAAGGGGAACCCTCCTACACTGTTGGTGGGAATGCAAGCTGGTGCAACCACTCTCAAAAACAGCATGGAGGTTCCTCAAAATGTTGAAAATAGAACTACCCTATGACCCACCAATTGCACTACTGAGTATTTACCCTAAAGATACAAACGTAGTGATCTGAAGGGGCAAGTGCACCTGAATGTTTATAGCGGCAATGTCTGCAATAGCCAAACTATGGAAAGAACCTAGATGTCCATCAACAGATGAATGGATAAAGAAGATATGGTATATATACACAATGGAATACTATGCAGCCATCAAAAGAAATGAAATCTTGCCATTTGCGACGACGTGGATGGAACTAGAGGGTATCATGCTTTGCGAAATAAGTCAATCAGAGAAAGACAACTATCATATGATCTCCTTGATATGAGGGAGAGGAGATGCAACATGGGGGGTTAAGGGGGTAGGAGAAGAATAAATGAAACAAGATGGGATTGGGAGAGAGACAAACCATAAGTGACTCTTAATCTCACAAAACAAACTGAGGGTTGATGGGGGGAGGGGGGTTGGGAGAGGGGAGGTGGGGTTATGGACATTGGGGAGGGTATGTGCTATGGTGAGTGCTGTGAAATGTGTAAACCTGGCGATTCACAGACCTGTACCCCTGGGGATAAAAATATATGTTTATAAAAAATAAAACTTAAAAAAAAAATAAGAGGGCTTCCCAGGCAACCTCCTGTAATAGTCCGGAATTATTGTGCACACGCAGCTCTCTGTGTACACCTGATCCACAAAGGCTCCCTTCCTACTTCTCCCCAGTAGGTAGTTCAATTGACACCAAATAGATGGTCCAACAGTGTTGCTGGGTTAGTTGAAGAAATTATTTATTTCTGTGCTCTCTCTACTCTGAAAACTTAGAGTACAACTGGGATAAAAATTTTCAAAATACCAAGAAGAGGGTGGATATCCTAGGGCCACAATGAAAAGCCCAAAATTTCCTACTGGTTGTTTTGCTTAGTGAATCAATGGGGGTTAATTAAATGTCCTACTGAGAATGGGGAACCTGGTATGTTTTATAAGGCTGAATAATCCTTCAATAGGGCAAAGTGAAGGATTGTCTTATAGGAAGCTTCTGACTAATATGAGGTGAGTCAACTCTTTGGAAGAGCCCTGAGCAAATGCAGTTGATATGCGAGTGAGGAACCATTTATTAACTAGCACCCTGGGTGCTCTGGTGAGGGCAGATGAATTTAGGGCAACTATACATTTTTCTTACTCTGCTCCCCCAAGAGTCAGGCCATGCAGCATTGTTGAAAATAGAAAAAAGTGCTAGAGAATTCTGTATTGTAATCAGTTTCCACATAATCCTGAATTATGCCAAAGTAGAAACAGTATTCTTTTTTTTAAATTTTTATTTTAATTCCAGTTAGTTAACATACAGTGTTCTATTAGTATCAGGTATACAATATAGTGATTCAACAATTGCATACCTCACCCAGTGCTCAACAAGTGCCCTCCCTAGTCCCCATCCCCTATTTAACTTCTCTCCATCATTACCTCCCCTTCAGTAACCATCAGTTTGTTCTCTATAATTAAGTCTGTTTCTTGATTGAGACAATATTCTATAAATGAAAAGCTTTGCATTCTTTTTTGACCTCATAGAGAATCTTCAGAAATATATCCCTCACTCTGCTATCTGCCTCACCTGGACTGTTTGCATGACCCTGTGAACATAGATAGCTTTAGATCTTTGCTTCTTCTTCTTCAATAGAACTTGGCTTCCCAAAAAGATAAAGGGGGATGCTTCTAGGACCATGACTCTTCTCATCATTTTTTTTTCTCTGAACAATAGCTTGAAAGAAAGATACTTTATGGAATGCAAAGCAAAGGAAAATTTCTTGATCAAATTCACCAGTTTTTATTTTTCCTTTTAGAAGTCAAAATTATAAAATACTGATAAAGAGCTTTGGACCATATTTTCAGGGAGACTGAATTATGGAAAATTTGTTTAGAACTCATTTTTAGAAAGGTTAAAAAGAATTTGGCTCCATCAAGGGTTTGAGAGGGATGGAATAAAGTCATCTTCATTCACTTAGAAAAATATAATCAAAGATAGTCAAACAATAATAGGATGAAGTTCCAAAATTCACCAATTTTAAAAGTTAACAGTGTGTCTGAAGTCATTCTCCAGGTTTACTATGAGTACAGTGAGGGGTATAATTATGAGATAATTAGTAGCTGGTTAAATACCAACAACGCTGATAAGAATTATAATGCTAGAAAGCTACTGTGGCTCATGTTTGCTCTAAAAAAAGAAAGGTGTTAGCAAATCCAAATAAGGAACTGTCGTTCCAATGCATTCATTTTTTTCTTAAATTATGGAAGCCATTTCGGGCCAGTCTTAAAAGTCTAAAAATTGGAATTTACTTTTGGAAATAATAATTCATGTGGTCTACATGCAATGGGCAAGATCAGTGCCAAAAGCAACTTCTTAAAATAGAGCTACAGACTTCTTGGGGCACCTGGGAAGCTCAGTTGGTTAAGCATTTGACTCTTGATTTCAGCTCAGGTCATGACCTCAGAGTCATAGAATTGGGCACCATGTTGGGCTGCATGCTCAGTGTGGAGTCTACTTGTCCCTCTCCCTCTGCTCCTCCCCATTCTCTTCCTTTCTCTCTCTCTTTCTATCTCTTTCTCTTTTAAGTAAATAGATAGAGAGATAGATAATAGATCTGCAGACTTCTCAAATGATATTAGCAAATGGTGGACTAGGAATTTTCAAACTTTTATTCCCTGACAATAATATTGAAAAAAGAAAGAAAGAAAGGGGGCTGGGGAGAGAAAAAAGGCAGAAATATTTGAACTAACCTTACCAGAACTGTGGAAAACAAAGACTTATAGCTACCTAGCCAATACTATCAAAAAAAGAAAAGTAAAGAAAAGAATAAAAAGAAAAAGCCATCTTGGGAAGGGTAACAAAGTAATTTTATGGCATTTTTACTCACTATTGCCTGAAGAGGGAGGGAGTGCCTGGTATGGCAGTGATTTTGGCCTTCGTGCGGAGGTCTTTTGATTCTCAACTCTATACCTGAAACCTCAAAGCAGAACTTATTTGTAAATTATTGGGTATGTTTGTTCTAACCTGTCTGAAAGATATCTGAAGGACTGATGCAGTGTGTTTGTCTCTGTGTGGCCCAAAATGGAAGTTGGGCAGGAGAAGAGGCAAGCTCCACTCATCAAAGCTGCAAGGTAACTATAGACCTACAGATTCCTGGGGCATGGGTTTAGAGGTAGGGACATACAGAAAACTACTTAAGGTCTGGAGGAGAGGCTCGGGGAGAGACTCTTTGTGGGGAATTAACACACTGAAAAGCATATGAGGGAATTTAAAGCTACACTCATATCCAGGCAAGATGCATGCTCAAAAAATACCTAAGAAGACCTTGAAGTTTAACCTCAGGATTATTCCTAGACTTAGAACAAGCCTAGCTAAATTTTGAAAGATTATCCCAGAACTGACCCAATCTGTAAAGACTGGGAGACCTCTTGGCACTCAAGGAACTCTCTTAAAACATTAGCTTAATGCAGAGACTTCAGTGATCACACGTGGCAAGAAATAGTCTTATAAAATAAGACTATAGCTTATGAAATAGTTTGGGAAAGTCTCAAAAAAAAAAAAAA
>NW_022633134.1:0-7196 GCF_010015895.1 Lontra canadensis
TTTTCCTGGTCCCCACCGTCCCTCTCCCTCCCTCCACTCCCATCAATTACCTCAATGCAAATACAAGTGGGACGGTCCTGCGGAATGTTTTAGGTTCTGGACGTAAATGGGTGACACAATCCATCAGGGTACGAGATCTGTTCTCTCATTGGTTGCTCAGAGCTCCAGGACCACCCCAGACCCAGAGCAGCAGGAATAAGAGCTGCTGCTGGTGCTGAGGAGCGGAGGCAGCATAGCCACTGCTCAGCTCAAGAGTCCCTGTGGCTTCCACAGAGCCACCGCCTGACGCCAACGCTGCCACAGCTGCCACCACCTGGGCTCCTAGCCACCTGCTGCCTGCTTCCAGGTGAGTTCCGAGATTCCCGATTCGCTGTGTGAGTCTATCTCTCCCTCTTCTTCCCTCTCTCTTTTGCACTCGTCTTTCTTGTAGCTGCTCTCCATTACTCCAGGATTCATTGCAGGCTCCTGCCTCAGGTAACACTGGCCAGTCTCAGTCCCGGGACTTCCTGCTTCACTGCGCACTGAGACCCACTTCAGTTCGCTGTTCTTGCCGCACTTGCGCTCAGGACACTGGAGCTCCACAGATACCGTGTGCACAGCGGGGCGCAGGGGTGCTCACGGACCTGTTTGTGCCTAGTGGTCCCTGGGAAATCATTTCGGAACTTTGGCCAGCCTCAGTGGGTGGCAAATAGGCTCTAAGACCGAGAGGAAGGCAGCCTTGGATAGCAAGCCCTTTTAGTGAGTTCTGGGACATTTTCCTCTCTGCTTTAAGTCCTAACCCCAATTTAAGACTCTGCTAAGTTGGTTCTTGCAGGGAATTCTTTGCCAGAGTGCGGAGCAGGTAAGAAGAATTTGTTTCTTGTTTCTCTAAGATTCCATCGGTAGAGATAATTCCCTTTTATTGACCTCCCCATGCCCCACTAGGTAGGAACAAAAGCCCCACACAGGGAGGACAGTTCTGGGTTGTGATAGGAGAGCCACTTGGTGACAGGGTGCTCAGTGGAGACCTGGCCAGGATGTGAATTTGAGAGGGTGCCCAGTTGGTGGGGAGGGGGCTACTGACAGAATCCTCTTCACCCAGTGGTCTGCTAGGATAGCTCTGCTGTTACTCTGCTGTCTTTGCTAATCTATGCATGCTACAGGCTCACTGGATCTTTCAGCCATCCACTTTCCTGGGGAGGAGACAATCATAAAGGGAATAACATGACCAGCCTGAAGCCGCCATCCCAGGGAGTTAGAGGTAGAAGCAAGACTGGAGCCCAGGTCCTTGGGCTCAAAGAATTCAGACTGGTGCAGAAGGTGACATCTTTCTTCCTTTGCAGAGAACCATCATGGGCTTCTGGAAGTTCTCTCCTTTCCTGGTTCTCATCATCCTGGCCCTGTACCAGGTGGGCGTCCTCCAGGCAGCACCATTCAGGTAAGACAGCCCTGCCAGGAGTGTACCCACCTCCCACTGCCCCTGGGATCAGACACTTCTGTACTCTGATGGGCTAAAACGTTAACCACCAGCTCTCAGGGGGGGAAGGTATGCATGTGACCTGCATAAGGGTTTATTATAAACATTTTATGCTACAAAGATATTAATAAAACTTAAAAACAAATGGTATATTCTATACCTGACTGTATAGTAATATATTTTATTGAGTTTACGGAACAGCCATGGCTATTGACCAAATATTTGTATCTATAGCCAAAGAATTTATCTAATTAAAGCACAATTTGGTAAACAAAGTACATACTAATCTAATTTTCCACTGATTTGTTCTTATTAGGTCTAATATGAGACCTCTTACTCTAATTTCTCACCCTTACACAAATATTTTGACTCAAACTGTTTTACACTTAATGCTTGATAATGGCTAAATTTAACACTAAGCTTATGATATTCCTGAAAAATCTCACCATCAGTTTCATGACCCTATATATTCTAGTTCCAACAGTCCTTGTCAAGGTCACTCTAGTGCCTACCGGTGAATCAATGTTTTTCAAAGGACATTGGACTCATGCCCTGACCACTAGGATTTGGGGTAGCCACATCCTTAGGGAAAACACAAAACACAGGAAGGTAGCCTGGCTACTGATCCAAGGGAGGTGGTAGACAGAGGCTCAGAGCCTCTATTGGCCTTCTTCCCCTCCATAGGTCTGCCTCAGAGAACTCACCGGAACCCCCTATACTCACTGAGAATGAAGTATGCCTCCTACTGACTGCAGTGCTGAATGACTATGTGCGCCTGAAGGTCCATGAGCTGCATCGGGAGCAGGAGACTGACAGCTCCAGGTGAGGCTCCCCCACCCCCGGCTCAGCTCAGGGCATCTCCTCCCTCCTGTCATGCCCAGGAAGGCATATCCCAAGAGGTAAGAGAGAACACAGCTGGACAGGTGGCCAGCACACTGCCATGGTTCACCTCTGCCTGGGGCCCAGGATTCTAAGGCTCCCCTGACAATAGAGGTCACAGAGACGATGGTTAAGGCTCATAGAAAAAGATCCCTTTCTGAAAGTAGTTAGGGAAGGTATGAAATCCCCCACTCTGGCCAATGGGTTGGCAGCACTGAGGGGACTTCCTGGGATATGAGGAGTTAGGACCAGTATGTGTGAAGCCGGCAGATGGACCACACGTATCTCAGGTTTTAGAATTAGGCTTCTTGGACACTGGCACATGGCATTCATTCATTGCACATTTGCAAGGTAAAGCCAAAGGCCTTTCAGAAAGTGGGGTCGGGTAGGGCACTGTCTGAGGTAGGTCTGGGGTCTTAGATGTGTAGGCTCTGTGGAGACACACACATTGTCATGGGACCAGATGCACTGCCCCTACCTCCCCTCCCTGCGTCCCCTGAGCTTGGAGCACACACCAGTCCTGGGCTGGCCCGGGCCCCACCAGGTCAGAGGCATGAGATGCACAAGCAGCTACCCTGCAAATCTCAGTGAAGAGCATGACGACTGATGTATTGCAGCATGAGGAATGCTAGAGAAGGCTACCCCTTCCCCACCACAGCCCTTCCCCACCCTGCCCTGGCTCAGGAAACCTCTAGGTTCTCCTCATGGAGGATTGAGTGCTGCACGGCTGCTGCCCCTCCCGCCTCTGCTCCAAGTGCCCCCTCCCTGGTCTAACCTTCTGCATGATACCCACAGGGGCAGACCCGGGCCTTGGTACCACCTGGCATGTCTTTTCCCTGCAGCCTGGACAGCTTCCGAGCTAAGCGGTGCAGTAATCTGAGTACCTGTGTGCTGGGCACATACACGCAGGACCTCAACAAGTTTCACACGTTCCCTCAGACTGCAATTGGGGTCGGAGCCCCTGGCAAGAAAAGGGTCATGGCCAGCAGCTTGGAGAGAGACCACAGCCCTCACACTGGCATGATCCGGGATGCCTACCAATCCCCTCCCTCAACTTTCTAATTTCCTTTCTTCCTTCCTTCCCATATCATGATACATGTGGTCCTCTCTGGCTGCTGGTGTCAGTAGCTTTCTTTGTGGCAGTGGATGTCTGGAACCTCAGATGGGAGGAGAGCAAGATGTTCAGGCCAGAAGAGAACCCCCCGGGAAGAGATGGGGGGGCAGCCTTTGACTCCCCCGAGGAATCGTAGCCCAGCTTCTCAGTCCTGCTTATGAATGTGATTGTCACTGGGGAATAAAAGTGCATTTGTAAGAAGACCTGAGCAGTGGTGGTTATTGCTCTGGGCCACAGCACAGGCTTCTCAGACTCAGAGACCTGTGCTTAGAAGGAGCCTTAGCCCCGTGGTAGCTGGATCCAGGGCATAGTGAGTAGTCCTGTGACCAACATCCAGTAGCTGGACAGGAGTCGTGCAGAGCAGGTAAGCACCTCTGGGACCCAATGTTATACTTCCTCCTCCAGGTGAGTCTGGGGAATTTTCCTGTTTCTAAGAAGGGATATTGGGTGCCATTGAGTGGGCTGTGGCTTCTAGATAGTTCTTGAGTTGGGGTCAGTGTGGGGCTATAATCCTCTCTCCTAAGCCTTGCTTGCTTTTTAGTTTACTTATACAGGATAAGCTGTTACAGCTCTGTGTTCCCTGGCCACTCACCCAGAACCACTTTGGGCTTCCTCACACCCCTGGGAATGTCTGTGGGAGTGATCATGGCATTTTCCCCATAGCCTGTGTATTTCTGCAGTGAACACTGTGATTAGGGGAAAGCCGTACCATTAACAGGTGCCTCTCAGAGCAATCATTTTCCCATGACTACCCCATGGGGAAGATAGAATCTCTCTCTGACAGCCTCTCACTGATGGGCTCCTTTTCCTCCATCCTGCACACCAGTATCACTGCCCAGGAGAGCCCCTGCGACACCGCTCCCTATGTGACCAAGAATCTGGAAGGCTTGCTGGCCAGAGCTGAGCGCATGGTGAAAAATACATTGGTGGCTCCCAGTGTGGACCCCGAAGACTTTGGCCATCGCCACGAGGAACTTGGAGCCTAAGAGCTGAAAGGGATCCAGGAAGAAGGTGAGGTGGGAGGATGGTAACCCAGGTATCTGAGTGGGAGGATGGGAACCCAGGTAGTGCAGGGGTGCAGTCCACACATTAAGCCTCTGAGAACCCACATATTAGAAAAAATCTACAAGGGAATGTCCCCATCCCAGTGTCTGCAGAGAGAACAGAGAAACTCCTGGAATTTAGGGTCACTCCCTTCTATTTGAGCAGTATCTCCCTGTGAAAACTGAGATCATCTGCCAGAAAAGATCAATTTGTTTATTTAAATGACTGTCCCTGCATTTATAACTGTGATTATTCTACCTTTTGAGTTTGAAAGGTAATGACATGCTTTGGGTGTAAACACTATACTGTCATGTACGTCTGAATTCAGAGCCAACACTTGGAATCATGAACTGATCTATTAGCTGCACAACCACGGGCCAGACATGTTTTCTGAGCCAGTTTCTGCATCTGTGAATCAAGGGCAACAATAGCATCTACTTGCTAGATTAATATAAAAACTGAATGAGATAATAGATGTCAATATTTTCACAATTAATGAGTTACTAAATTCTGGCTATTTTTTTTTCCTAGGTCACCATGAAGCGAACTCTATTTCCTTTAATTTAAAATGAATGCAACTCATAGGATAAGGAGCATGGAAAACACACACATCTGCATGCTTAATATTAAAAACATTCTTGTCTGAAATAAATTAAATCTAAATAAAAAAAATAAAATTATTGCAATTACCTAGTGTGCATCTTTTGGTATGACAGCATGTCTGTATCTGGTAGCAAAGATGGGCCCTGTGAGCCAACCCATGGATGTTGACAATCCTGCAAACCCTCAAGGGGATGGGGAGTAGCTGCCTGGTGGGTGTCTGGGGGCACATAATAAATGTGGGGCCTGCATGGAACTCTGTGAAGAAATGTTGTCACTGGTGAACTTCATCACAATAAGAAAGGGTTTCTGACACATTTGAGAGGAGTCCCTACTGCTATTTATGGTGTTTCTCCCCAGAAAGCCTAAAGACCTGTGAACGTTTTGTCGCTTTGTCGAGGAGGCTGACCATGAAGCAAAGGCAACATGCTTGGGATGGGATGGGTCCTCAGTATCCCTTTCTGGAATTAGAACTCTATACATCTCAAAGATAATTCCCCTTTATTTGCAGAGTTCCCTGGTCCCCAGCCCAGAGATTGTCTGTGCACTTCCTCTTGACTCAGGTTTGCCCTTGCCCAGCCCTGCCTTTCCTCCCCATCAGCACCCCTCCTCCTCCCCATAGCCTGCAAACCCCTTGAGAAACAGTGGCTCAGAGTCTGAGATGCTGCCACAGACTGACAGGCCAGGAAAGGTCAGCAGGTACCATTCAGTCCAACTTTTCTTATCCTCTGGGGTGCTGAGAAGAAAAGCATGTTACTCTAAAGTCCGTACTATGTTTAACAGAAACATTCATACCTTTAACAAGTACTCTTCGAATGGCTGCATGCCTAGGCGTCCTTTGCTCCTTTGGCCTGGACTCCAAACAAGGTCTGTGGACTTAAACCTGACCTGTGGTCTAGATCCAAATGCAGCCAACATCAGCTGAGATCGTCCTCATCCCTACTATATGCCCATGACCAAGAAAATAAGCATTTGCCTTTGTAAGCCAAGAGGGTTTTGAGGTTGTTTATATGTAATATTGCTGTGACAAAAGCTGACTGGTAAATAGGCTTCGGAAGTGTTATAAAGTGAATGTGTTCCCCCACAAACTCTAACCCCCAGTGTGACTGTGTTTGGAGACAGGGCCTGTAGGGAGCAGCTAAGATTAAGTGAGATCCTAAGCATACAGTCCTGATCTGATAGGACAGGTGTCCTTATAAGAACAGAGAGCGATCAGAGATCCCTCTCTTTCCCTCTCCACGCACATGCATAGAAGGGGCCTGATGGGGACACAATGAGTACATGGCCATTTGTAAGACAGAAAGCGAGACTTCACCACGTGGCAAGGCTGATGGGACTTTGATCTCACAAGTCCAGCATTCAGAACTGAGAACAGTACGTGTCTGCTGCTGAGCTGTCCAGCCTGTGCTGTTCGGTAATACAGGGGTCATTAGTTGGTGGAACTATTTTTGGTACCACAGCTTGTTTTTCCTCTCACTGAGACTTTGGGCTTTGTGTCAATTTGCTCAATGTCCAAATTAGCAATTTTATTCATTTCTTTTTATAAGTTCATTTGCATTTCGTCTCCCTAAAATCAACTTAAGGAATATTCATTGTGTTTGGTTCAATCTCCTGCTGCTGAAACTGGATCATCTGTACTGTAGATAATGAAGTGGTTTTCTCTCGTACTGAATACATACATCACACTATAGAGCAGTGAGTATAGATATATGTACCGACCTGGACCAACCTCACAATTAATACTGAGTACAAAATAAAGCAAGTTTCAAAGGACAGATACCAGATGATACTATCTGTTTTGCATTTAAAACATGTCTAACATTACTGTACAAAACCCACAGATGTATACAGTCATTCATAGGGAGAATAAACATCACGTTCTAAAAAAAGTAACTTTATAGGGTGAGAACAAAATGTCAGTAAGAAAGGTGTTTAGTCGGCACCGAGGATAGTTTTGTTTTATTGTGTAAGCTGGGTAGGTGGAATATGTGAATGGTCACGATATTTGTGTTTAGTAGGAAAGAATTTCGTAAGTATGATTTACATTAATTTACACTAAGGCAACTGTTGTCAATTTTTTAAATGTATGAATTTTAAATACCC
>NW_022633135.1:0-7195 GCF_010015895.1 Lontra canadensis
CTCGGTGTGGGAGCTGGAATACTGGATCCCAGACGGCCATTAGTGCCCCAAGAGGAGGGCACGAACAGAACCTTACCTTGGGAGCTCAAAATAGACCCATACTTATCGGCAATCGTTCCAGTCATCCCGTCCCTGACGATCGAAGATGCTCGGTGGACTTTCCCACTGATAATCGTCTGACTAAATCGTCAGTGAGGTTTACTCTCCACCAGAGGATCCCAAGCCAGTGAATATCGGGGTCCTCACTATAGCACAGCAGCACCCCCATGCCCAAATGCAAAACGACACACATGTGGTCCGATGGGGGAATTTGCCCCTCATGGGAGGATGGTCAAGCTTCTACCCCAGTGTCGTCATTAATGATTCTTCCGGAATCGTACGGGACTGGTCCCCTAAGGGGATGGCAGTCACCAAGTGCACTGGGACACCTTGCTCCTTTCACCGGAAGTTAAAATGGCAAGATTCTGATCACCTCATCATGCCACAAACCTCTACAGGGAAATGCGTCTCTGGTACGGCAGGGGCGGGGATTTTGGGCGCCATCCCCTTTTGCTGACTATCATAAAGAGTTTACGGAAGGTCACAGCTGCTTTAAATCACCGAAGAGTTTGGGGGTTCTTACACTCCTCAGTGCAATCACGCACTCACCTTTCCCCTGGTGAGACAAGAATGGGTAAGAGCCCGTGTTAGAGATCCCTATGTCTTTGTTATCGGAAAAATGACTTTTGATCATAATGAAAGAGAAATACATTGTCCCAAATGTAAAATGTTCACTTGCGTGAGCGAGAATGTTTACACAGACACGCATCGTTCTCAGAGCTGGAAGAAGACAGGCGTCTGGTCACCGGGGAGACACCCCCGTGTTTGGGGAGCTCTCCAGACACGCACGCACTTCTGGCAGTTCTGAAGGACGGGGTCCGTGGAACAAGAAGGTTTCTTGGGCTGCCTGTAGCGGCCATCCTAGGGATTAACCCATTACGGCTACGGCTGCCGCTGCTGGGACGGCCTCGCGCCAGACCGCACAAACCACACAGTTTGTACAAAAGTGGCAACGAGAATGCCAGCAAGGCCTGGAACCGACAGTCACAGATCACAGATCAGACGGAAGAATCTCTGATCTAGAATCCACCGGGACACACGCAGGAGATGATTCAACACATGAAACCTCGGCTCCCCTTCTCATGTGACTGGAATGTCTCTTCCAGTCTGATTCTGCAGCGAATCAGAAATATCGTGGAGCAAGACTCGCCATCGCATTACCGGTCGTTATGGCGATGACTTGACTTTGGATATTAAACAGCTTCAAGATACTATTCAAGGCATTCCTCGCCCGTCATTACCGTCAGCTCCAGGAGTGCGTCCCGCACTGAGGACTCATGCTGACCCATCTACACCTCTTCACTTGGATCAAACAAACTGGTCTTGGCATTATTGGTGGAATGATCATTCTTTGTATCGCTACAATCTTTGTATGCTTAGTCCTCAGATGCACGTGAAAATCCTTCCGACAACTAATGGATCGAGAAGTTGCACAATCGACCTTCCTACTTCTACACAAACGATGAAGGGGGAAATGTAACCATCCCTCAGGATAATACCTGCTCAGAATACCACTTTAACTAATGAGCAGTTGTGCTGGTCAAGCAACTGTGCTAAAAGAGGACCCTCAGGAACAGCTCTCCTAGCAGCAGGCCTCTGGGGGAGGATGATACACGTCCTTGAAGCTGAGCAGCGGGGGACCCCCGGCCCGCTCAGGGTGAACACTGAACACCACCTGCTTCCCTTCTCCATTGTCTCCCTGCCTCAGAGAAAGCTGCTGTGACGGTGATCCCTGTACGTGCACTTGCTCAACTTCAAGTTCATGCTGCTGGACCAGACGCACCTTACTCCTTCTTTACCTATAAGACTTATGATCAATGTATGGCTCCCATTCCTTCTTTTTACCCACGAGACCTATGGCTAATGTGTAACCTTCTCCTCCTCTGTTGTTATCTGTGTCTAATAAATACGGGGCCGAGGAGTTGTCGGGGCAACAATCCTTCCAGCGGTTGTCCCCTGCTCCCTCTCTTGCAGCGGACTTGTTTGTGCCCCATCCTTCCCCTGCACGCTGTCAGGAGATGGCATTGGACAGCCACGTGAAGAATGAAAGTGGACGATTCTTCACACCACACGCAAAGATAGACTGAAAATGGACGAAAGACCTCAGGGTGAGACAGGAGTCCGTCAGAATCCTAGAGAATAGGGGCAGCTACCTCTCCCACCTCAGCCGCAGCAAATTCTGGCTAGACCCGTCTCCAAGGGCAAGGGAAACAAAAGTAAAAATGAACTCGTGGGACTTTGTCACGATGAAATGCTTCTGCACAGCAAAGGACACTGTCAACAAAACTACAAGGCACCCTGTGCAAAGGGAGAAGCTTTTTGCAAATGACTGGACAAAAGAGCTGGCGTCCAGCTCTGAGGAGGGCACATGCTGTGATGAGCACCGGGTGTTACACTTAACTAACAAATCACTGACACTACATCAAGGACTGAGTATGTACGACGCAGCGGCGAACTGACATAATAAAGATGATTAAAGTCCACAGTAGCAACACCAGAGGAATTTCGAAGATCATTAAATAAACCATGAAAAAAAAAACCCTCCTCAAACTCAACACGCAGAGAACAAATAATCCCATCAAGAGATGGGCAGAAGCCATGAACAGACATTTCTCCAAAAAAGATCAACAAATGGCCAACAGACGCATAAAAAAGTGCTCCACATCACTCGGCATCGGGGAAATAGAAATCAAAACACAATGAGATCCCACCTCACATCAGTCAGAATAGCTAAAATTAACAAGTCAGGAAATGACAGATGCTGGTGAGGATGCAGAGAAAGGGGAACCCTCCTACACTGTTGGTGGGAATGCAAGTTGGTGCAGCCACTCTGGAAAACAGCATGGAGGTTCCTCAAAGACTTAACAGAGCTGCCCTACCACCCTGCAATTGCACTACTGGGTATTTACCCCAAAGATACAGATGTAGTGAAAAGAAGGGCCATCTGTACCCCAATGTTTATAGCAGCAATGTCCACAGGCACCAAACTGTGGGAGGAGCCGAGATGTCCTTCAACAGTCGAATGGATAAAGAAGATGTGGTCCATGGAATAACACTCAGCCATCAGAAAGGATGGATACCCACCATTTGTACCAACATGGATGGAAATGGAGGGGATTATGCTGAGTGAAGTCAGTCAAGCAGAAGAAGTCAATGATCATATGGTTTCAGTCATATGTGGAACATAAGGCAGAGCATGGGGGACATTAGGAGAAGGAAAGGGAAAATGAACAGGGAGGGAATCAGAAGGAGAGATGAACCATGAGAGACTGTGGACTCTGAGAAACAAACTGAGGGTTTCCGAGGGGACGTGGGTGGGGAGGATGGGCTAGCTGGGTGATGGGTATTGAGGAGGGCACCTGTTGTGATGATTACTGGGTGTTATATTCACCTCATGAATCACTGAACAGGACATCGAAAACTAATGATGTACCATACAGCGGCTGCTGTAACTGAACATGATAAAAAAAATAAAAGAGTCAAACTTGGAAAAACAGAACGTAGACTGGCCGTTACCAGGGGTGTGGGGATGGGCAAACTGGGAGTTACTGCTGAACAGGTAGGAAATTCAAGTTATGCAAGACAGTTAAGTTGTTGAGATCTGTTCAACACTGTGCCTACAGCTAACGTATTATAGCATACATTTTTAAATCTGCTGAGGTTTTGGGGAGATAGTGGAGGGAGAGGATCCTGTGCTCACCTCATCCCATGGACACACTGAGACAACAGTATCTGTACAACTAACTCTGAAGATGACGAAGACGCAGAACAGCTCTTCCACAGCTAACCATGGAGAGAACCTGCCTTGAGCAGGGTGGGGGGTAGAGATGCCACTGGGCACCCAAACCCTCGCACAACTAGCCCCACATAGGAGACACATCACAAGCCTGGGGAAGGGGATCTATCCCACCCCAGGTACCCAAGGCTCTGGGGACCCCACTGAGAAGAGAACTCCCCATAGCACTTGACTTTGACACCCAGCAGCCTTAACCCTGGGAGCTTTAAGAAATTAGCAGGCTAGCTTTTATTTCACGCAGTACTTGAAGTCGTAGCCACAGCAATCAGACGACGACAATGAAGAGCAGGGACCCTTATGGGTAATGAAGTTAAACTGTCACGATTTGCAGATGACATATATAGAAAATCCGAAAGACTCCTCCCCAGTAAACTGCTAAAAGCAATAAATGAATTAAGTAAACTTCAGGATACAAAATTAATAACCAGAAATCAGCATTTCTACACACTAATAACAAAGTAGCATAAACAGAAATTAAGAAAATAACTCCATTTACAGTGGCATCAAAAAGAATAAAATACCTAGGAATAAATTTAACCAAAGACGTGAAAGACTTGTTCTCTGTAGACTAAAACACGGATGAAAGCCGTTGAAGATGCCACAAAAGGAAAGATATTCCATGCTCATGGCTTGAAAAAAGTGGTACTATTAAAATGTCCATATTACTCCAAACAACCCACAGATTCAATGTGATCCCTATCAAAACACCAACAGCATTTTTCACAAAGCTGGAACAAAATACTAAAAGTTTTCTGGAACCACAAAACACATCAAATAGCCAAGGCAATCTTGAGAAAGAAGAACAAAGCTACAGGTGTCAAAATCTCAGATTTCAAGATACATTACAAAGCTGTAATAATCAAAACAGCATGATGCTGGCACAAAAATAAACACATCAATCAAAAGAATAGAGTGGGGAGCCCCCAAATAAGCCCACCCTTGAGTGGTCAATTACAAAAGAAGTAAGAATATATAACGGGGGAAAAGACTGTCTCTTCAATAAATGGTTCTGGAAAAACTGGATAGCTGCCTGCAAAGGATTGAAATTGGACTTTTTATACTATACACAAAAATAAACTCAAAATGAAAGACCTAAATGTGAGAGCTGAAACCATGAGACTGGAAGAGAGCACAGGTAGGAATCTCTCGGACATGACCCTTAGCAACATGGTCATGGATACGTCTCCTCAGGAAAGGAAACGAAAGCAAAAATAACCTACTGGGTGATCCTGGGGGTGGGTATTAAGGAGAGCATGGATTGCATGGAGCACTGGATGTGGTGCACAAACAGTGAATCTTGGATCACTGAACAAATAAAATTAATGGAAAAAAAACCTACTGGGACTACACGAAAACAAAAGCCTTTGCACAGTCAGGAAACCAGCAACAAAACAAAAAGGCAAACTACTGAATAGGGGAAGATATTTGCAAACAACTTATCTCCCAACAGGTCAAATATATACACAAAATATACACTAAATTATACAACTCAACAACACAAACAATCCAGTTAAAAAGCAGAACAGACATTTCTCCAAAGACGACGTACGGATGGTCGACAGACCTACTGGAAAGAGGCTCATCATCACTCATCGTCAGGGACATGCAGCTCAAAACCACAATGAGATACCACCTCCCACCTGTCAGAATGCATAGAATCAAAAAGACAAGAAAAAACAAGTGTGGGGTGAGGATGTGGAGAAGAAAGAACCCTCACACACTTGGTGGAAATAAAAGCTGGTGAAGCCACTGTGGAAAACAGTGTGGATGTTCCTCAAAAAATAAAGTAAAAATATCATGATCCAGCAATTCCATGATTGAGTAAAGAATATGAAAGGCCAAAAGTCTCCACCCCTAAACTACTAGAACTCATACAGCAATTCAGTAATGTGGCAGGATACAAAGTCAATGTACAGAAATCAGTGGCTTTCTTATACACTAACAATGAAAATACAGAAAGGGAAATTAGAGAATCGATTCCATTTACTATAGCACCAAGAACCATAAGATACCTGGGAATAAACCTAACCAAAGAGGTAAAGGAACTGTACTCGAGGAACTACAGAACACTCATGAAAGAAACTGAAGAAGACACAAAAAGATGGAAGACCATTCCATGCTCTTGGATCGGAAGAATAAACATTGTTAAAATGGCTATACTGCCTAGAGCAATCTACACTTTTAATGCCATTCCAATCAAAATTCCACCGGTATTTTTCTTTTTTTAAAATATTTTATTTATTTATTTGAGAGAGAGAGAGAGACAGTGAGAGAGAGCATGAGCGAGGAGAAGGTCAGAGGAAGAAGCAGACTCCCCGTGGAGCTGGGAGCCTGATGCGGGACTCGATCCTGGGACTCCAGGATCATGACCTGAGCTGAAGGCAGTCGCTTAACCAACTGAGCCACCCAGGCACCCTCCACAGGTATTTTTCAAAGAGCTGGAGCAAATAATCCAAAAATTTGTATGGAATCAGAAGAGACCCCAAATCGCTAAGGAAATTTTGAAAAACAAAAGTACAACTGGGGGCATCACGTTACCTGATTTCAAGCTTTACTACAAAGCTGTGATCACCAAGACAGCATGGTACTGGCATAAAAACAGACACATAGACCAGTGGAACAGAGTAGAGAGCCCAGATATGGACCCTCGACTCTGTGGTCAACTAATCTTCGACAAAACAAGAAAAAATATACAGTGGAAAAAAGACAGTCTCTTCAATAAATGGTGCTAGGAAAACGGGACAGCTATATGTAGAAGAATGAAACTCGACCATTCTCTTACACCATACACAAAGATAAACTCAAAATGGATAAAAGACCTCAATGTGAGACAGGAATCCATAGGAATCCATCAGAATCCTAGAGGAGAACATAGGCAGTAACCTCTTAGATATCAGCCACAGCAACTTCTCTCAAGATAGGTCTCCAGAGGCAAAGGAAACAAAGGCGAAGATGAACTTTTGGGACTTCATCAAGATCAAAAGCTTCTGCATAGCATAGCAAAGGAAACAGTCAACAAAACAAAGAGGCAACCCACGGAATGGGAGAAGATATTTGCAAATGACAGTACAGACAAAAGGTTGATGTCCAGGATCTGTAAAGAACTCCTGAAACTCAACACACACAAAACAGAGAATCCTATCAAAAAATGGGCAGAAGATATGAACAGACACTTCTCCAACGAAGACCTACAAATGGCTATCAGACCCATGAAAAAATATTCATCATCACTAGCCATCAGGGAGATTCAAATTAAGACCACATTGAGATACCACCTTACACCAGTTAGAATGGCCAAAA
>NW_022633136.1:0-7181 GCF_010015895.1 Lontra canadensis
CCAGAGTGAGGGGCTGTGGGGCCTCGGGGGAGAAGGCCAAGCTCACCTTGGCCCCATGGACAGTGTCACCTCTGTGGTTATGTCTTCGAGTAGGAAAACCCGAAGCTGTAACCCAGCCAGAGCCAGGGAGAGGGATGTGCCCAGGGGCAGCTGCGCAAGGCTGAGACAAGGACCTGCCTGCCTGGCTCTTTGGGAGGGAGAGCTGGGAGCAAGGGTGGGTTCATTTATTCTCTCTGGTGTGGGGTCTTGTCTTATAGGCAAACGCATGCCTTCCCTGGCCATTGCCGGCATCCACTCTCACCAGCACCTCCATCGTGACAGATCATGACAGAGCCTTATTTTATTTTGTTCTCTTCCTATGTCTCAGAGACGTCCAAGGCTACTGTTCGATCTCTGGACCTCGCTCCACGGCTTGGAACAATCTCCATGGAGGGAACCAAGTGCGGTCACGCCCACTTCTCCCCCAGAGGAGTGAGCTGCTGCAAGTGAGGGAGGGGCCCCGGGGTCTCTGGATGTGCCCTGACCTCCCTCACCCCATGCCGCACACTCACGTGCACACTCACGCAACACTACACAAAACACTAGCCACATGTGTGCACACACACCTCTATTCACACCCATGTGTGCACACAGGCCATATTTACATATGTGTGTGCACACACTACTAAACACACATGTGCACACACAATGCACAACTACGCACACACACCAGTATACACAAACCACTATACACAGTGTGTGCACACACACCACGATGCACTCATGGACATCGCTCGCGCTCCTGCTGTGGCCAGCCTGTGGGAGGACACCCACTGGGAGCACGGGGATCGCGTTCAGGCAGCAGAGGGCCAGGAGCCCCAGGGAATGTGCAGGACCAGGACTCAGAGCCCTGAGCCCTGGGTGAGTCTCACATAGGGACCCTCTGGGTGGACACCTGCAGAGCAGGGCCCCTGGCGATTCCCCCAGCCGTGACAGACCTGGAAATTTCCTCCAAGTCAGTGCAAAGGACACTGAACAGGACAGAAGGAATTCAGCAAGAAGCTGGGGCCACCAGCCAACCAGGGCAGAGTCCCAATGTGGACAGGAGAGGGGAGGTATAAGGGGAAAGCTCAAGGGAAGACCAAACCCACAGGAGGGGCTGTGGTCCTGGGCCCCTGCTAACTTGGGGGACAGTCTCTGATAGGTCATCTAGGTTACCTGGCGGGTGCAGGGCGTGTCCTGGGCCGTCCGCTCAGAGCTGGGGGCGAGGGCATCTGTGCTAAGGTGGTGGGATGGGAGGAGGTCATCGGGCCAGACCCACCAGGAGACCACAGGAGGGCTAAGCAGCCCACGGCCTACAGAACAGCCAGCGCAATGAAGGCCCGAGGAGGCCACAGGATGGGAGAAGGTGGGAGAGCCCTGTGGGGACATTCTGGTTTGCAAAGGATGACATCGTTGACCAGGAACCGGCATGCCCAGCAGAGGCCAGCAGTATGAGCCTGCTGAGAAGCCGCAGGGTCTCTGGGGGACACAGTAACGCCAAGACCCCCAAACCCATGGGTATCACCTGGCCTCTGTCTCCAGCCACCCTGTCTCGCCAAGCTCCAACGAGAGTGACTCCTCATAAGCTCCCGTCCCCTTCTCACTGGCCTCTTTCTCTTTTCTTTGAGGCCCATGTTTGATCATGCACTGGGGTCTGCATGGGAGATGAGGCTGTTGTGGTGACACTCACGTCTCTGCTGGGGAGGCGAGTGGATGCGGACATGGAGTGACAAGGCAGTATAGCTGCGGACAGGGTTCAGGACCCGCACCCTGAATTATGGCACCTTGGCCTGAGAGGGAGTTGGAGAAACTGGCAGAAGCAGGAAGGTCGCTCTGACCCCACATCCCCTGCAGCAGGTCACCCCCTTGGCGTGAGGGGCCCTCCCGACCCCCGGAGCCCCAGCCTCTGAAGACAAAGGATTGGACACCAGGCCTTGCTCAGCAGCCCAGGTCCCACACCTGCACTTACTCACCATGCAGCTCCCCCATCCGCCCTTCACCAAATCTCACAGGAAAACGCTCGCTCAGTGGCTTTGGCACACCTTCCGTTCCTGGGAAAGGGCCCCGAGGTCTACAGCAGCAAGCTTCCTCCTATTAACTGGCCTGAGGCTTTATTCTTCAGGCCCAGCCAGGGCTGGGAGGGTGGAGGAGGACTGGCCTCCCTGCATCTTTAGGTGGGGGGTCAGGGGGAGCCAGGCCTCTCAGAGCAGGTGCTGCTCACCCTGAGGTCTCAGCATGGTGATGAGGAGGTCCCTGGAAAACCAGGGAACGGTATTTCTGTCAGAGAGAACAGCAGGTGCAAAAACCAGACGGTGAGCGTGGCCAGTTCACAGACAGGAGGAAGGCCGCTGGGCTGGCGGCAGGTGCTGAGCCTGAGGCTCGGGTTTCTGGCCCAGGACACCCGCTGTTGGTCAGGTAGGAAGAGCAGGAGAGGGCGACGCAGGGGCCACGTCGTCGGGGATTTCCTGGGGGTATATGGGCGCTGGCTGGATATCCTTGTGGCTACACAAATCTGAGGTTGAGCAATGAGGGCTGGGCTGACAAAGAAATTTCTGGAAAGGAATTGTTCCAGGGCGCAGCTATGCCCTGGGGGAGACATGTCTGTCCTCCCATGTCAGCACGGGGCCAGGTCTGCCCCCACGACCAGCACAGCAGACTCAGCCTTAAAGTCTCAGTGAGAGGTTCTGAACGGAGGACCAACTTCGGGAGACTTACTGTCTGCTCTAGGATCCACACCAAACCTACCGTGTCCTTTATAGAAAGAGCAGGGATGACAGCTGCCAGGAGAGGGCCCCCAGCATCCTGTCCTGACGCTCTCTGCACGCTGGCTGGGCACCCCACGCCTGTCACCCAGCCAGGCAGCCCCAGGACCAGCAGCCCCAGGGCCTGCAGCCCAGAAGGAGGGCTCCTGGGCTCCTCGAAGCTCAGCAGTCCCCTCAACCCCCAGGGCAGCCCGGCAGAGCTCTGAGCCTCTGCCTCTCATCCCCGCACAGCGAGGCACCCGAGAGTTTGTGCTAATCACTCGGAGTCGTAACTGATCACTAGTGAGTTGGCCAATTCACACCAGATCGATCAGTTATATAAAATACTGTGTTTATTTACAAATTCAGGACCCTTTAAAGCATGCTCTCCTTCTTCTGTACTTTGGACAATGGCTGCATTTTCTTGTTAAATAAACTTTCATCTTGGAATAATTTTAGACATCAAGACAAGTTGTGAAGAGAGCGTGGAGGTCCCACAGACCTTCCCCCAGTGGCTGTAAGGCCGTGTCTCACACGGGGAGCACACGCTTATCGGACCGCTGAGACTGACTTGGAGCATCCCTGCCCGCTAGACCCCAGCCCCCACTTGGGTTTCATCTCGTTTTCCTCTGCGTCCTCCTCCTGTTCCAGGCCCACGATGCTTGGACAACGGCTGCACAGGGTCGGCAAGACCAGGTGGGGCAGGTGAGGGGATCTTGGGTTCTCTCCTCGTGGGCCCCCTCTCTGAGGCCTCTGGAGAAGATGGCAGAGAGCACGGGGCCGATTTGCCTGCCCCAAAGGGCTCTCCTACCAGCAGACGGCCGGCAGAGGAGCTGAGCTGGCCTGGGGGCAGGGGTCCTCAGCTCTGTACAGTCTGTGTGACACGGCTATGGGCCGCTGTGTGTGACGTTAGAACGAGGCCTCACAGGACCTGCAGCTGATCGCTTGCCGCGGTTGCCCTAGGTTTGGGGCCCGTTTGTGGAGCATTGCGAGCCACCATGAAGAGGGGTCCTGCTCAGCCCCTGCCCTGGATCAGGTGTGTGGATATCTGTGGCAGGGGATGGCGTGTGCACACACTTGTGCACACACGCACACACACACACACGGCCATCATGCTCTAAAAATCACAGCAAAATGAGCCGGGCATCAGCATGGACAGCATTGGGTCCTACCTGCAGGTTCCAGAAGCCTCACTGTGAATGACTACGCCTGCCTGCTGGGGAAGGGGTGGCTTCTCCCCTCACCCAGTGACTCGCAGGCTGGCCACGGTGACCGGCCGTGGCTTGAACACACTCTGGAGAAGCAAGCTGCCTGAGCAGCCGGGGGGAATGGTCGTGGCCTTTTCTCCTGGAGCACGGGGACTCCAGGGTCCAATTACCCCCGCCACGCTGACAATGTTATCTACACCGCCAATTAGCTGGGTCCCCGTGTCTCTGGGGCTGTCTGCCCCCACACACCCCAGGCTGAGGGCCCCTGGGTAAGTGTGTGGACCCATGCCCCATGGCCCCCGGTCGGCTGCATCTGCAAATATCTTGGTGGTGATGTCCTGCTTTCCTGACCTGCAGAGCCACTGTCCCTGGGTCAGCCCTGGATCGCATACTGAGAGGCTCCGGCTCATGTGTCTGCACGGAGAGGAGCCTGTGCTCTGCAAGAGGGTGGTGGGAGGGGGAGAGTGGGCTGCCGCTGCAGTGGGGGGGGTGGGGGCCAGAGCCAATGGCTGGCCGTGCTGTCCCCATCCCTGGATGGGCCCCACCACTGTCACAGAAGCCAGTAGAACACAAGGCGGGTCTCAGCCCCCAGCTCAGAACCTCTGCCCACCCACACACGCCAGGGAAGGACTTTTCAGATGGGGACGCCCTGTGCCTCACTTCTGACCCGCCCATCCTTTCCACTCTAATCCCACCCAGTCCCCCTCCTCTGACCATCCTGCCCCCTGCTCCCCACCCCCAGCTGCCCAGGACAGGCCTGCCCGCCACCCCCCACCCCCAGCTGCTCAGTTACCTGCACACTGCCTCTGTTTGCAGTGTTCTTTCAGATGTGAACCCAAAATTCCTGATCCCTTAACCCAAACACCCCAAATCCCAAATTCTATCACTGTCCTGAGCCCTGGGGAGGCCCCTTGCTCCCCTGGCCTGAGTGTGACTGCTTGGGCCCTGGACCCCAGTCCTGCTCATGTTGTAGGATTTCCCTGTAATGTGGGGCTTCCAGATGGTCCCCACATCAGTGTGGCCCCAAGCAAACATCCGCTTCCCTCCAGATGAGCTCCCCGTCCTCTGCCCTCCTTCAGAAGCTCTTTTTTCCATTTGGTCACCTGGAATCTGGAAGCCCTCTTAGAGCCCCCCAGAAGGTTCTCGAAGAGTCTGCAGACCACACCACGGCACCCAGCCATCCAAGTGATATCACCCCTCCCGGGGATCTCCAGCGACCTCCAACACAGCCCTCTGCTTCACCGGCCCCACCATCCCCACCCTTGCCCGTGGTCTATCTGCCACTTGCCACAGCCTGTGGGCTCATAGCATTGCCCCCACCTGCCCCGTGAGTGTCCCCCTCATGAGCCCAGGGCACCAGCTGCCCCAGCCTCTCTGAGCTCTCCGTGCACTGTGCAGCCCCTGCCTTTGGCCTTGGTAACCCGGGGCTGCCCAGCATGCCTGGGCCTTGTCCATCCTCCACCTTTAATAGCCCTGCTCCTGTTTCCAAACCCCGTGGGGACCCCTACAGCCCCTCCCTGGGCCCCACCATGGGCTGCTCAGTCTCTTCCCTCTGGCTGTGGAGCTCCAGTCACCCCTAGTGTGGCCACACCTGCCTTGCCTCTCTGGGCACCGAGGACTGCCACAAGTGGCGAGTCTCCATCCTCTGTCCCTCCAACATGGATCTCAGGCCTGATGCAGGCAGGTGGGCAGCTGGGAACAGACCAGGCCGCTGAACCAACAAAGAAGCAAGCAAGATGGAGAGCGGCGTGGCCACCCATGAGATGGACTCCAGGACGCAGCCTCTGCCCCCCATCGGTATGAACACGATGACTTACAGAATTCCTAATAACGACCAGCAGATGACAAAGGACCTATGTGCATCATTACCATTGTGGGGCATCAGGAGTGGTGGCAGCTATAGACCCTTGGGGGAAATGGCAAGGGGGTCCAGAGCCCAAGCACTCCCCACCCCGTCAGAGAGAAGTATTCTGTGCCCGAGCAGCCCCCAGGCCCTGGAGTTGTCCGCTGGTCTCCATGGCCCCCTCCATTCTCCACATGTCCCCAGACCCTGCCCTGTTGTGGGGGTGTCTGCTCTCATGTTTTCTTAATTGCTCCCAGTTGTCCAACAGACTGGCTTTTGAACTCGGGAGACAATCAGAGTCATCTGGAGAACTGTCTAATGTTTTAAGGGTCTGAGCACATGCTGAGCTGAATCCCCAGGTTCTGACCCAGGGGTCCTCAGGTTGGGCCCTGGCATGCCCGCCCCCATAGAACACTCATTCGAAGGGTGCTAGGTCCTAGTCATGGCCTTTGGGCAGGGCTCCCTGAAGGAGGAGGCTGGGGGTCTTGAGAGAGCTCCAGAATGTTCCCTGCAGACAAGAAGGTCCTTTTTGTACCTCGGGACATTAACTTGACAAATGTTTGTGGACTGCCCAATAGGCACTGGGCTGAGCTGCGAGGGTTCCTAGATGCTGCAGTCCTCCCTGCCTGGGCATCTGCGATTTTTACAGGTCACCCAAGATCATGTCTTATTCTTTGAGCAGCTGATAGGTGAGGGGTAAGTTCTTATGCACTGGTGGCCAGCCCAGGATGTGGCTTGCTTGGGGCCACGTTGGGGACACTTGGAGACACTTGGGGCTCATTTCACCAGGTAGTTTAAGAGTTAACTCTTTAAAATATTGCAATTATTTAGGAGTTTAATACTTCAGATGACCTAGTGTATTTTGTTCTTTCCTGAAATGTGCAGAACAATTTTAAGGATGAGAAAAAATCACAAGTTCCACTTTGCTCAGATACAAAATGAAGACACTAGGGGCCTAAGTAGACCACCACCTATGATGCTGACATCCTCCATGAGCTAAGGGAGAAACATAGAGGTGGGAATAATCTTTACAATGATGGAAGGAATTTCCATTATTATAAATTAAATGGCCCTATCAGAGAGGATATGTATTTTCAGATTATGTTCTAGAAGAGTAGAATGCCAAGGCGTGCCCTCCTACACTGGAATTTGACCAAAGCCCAGAGCCTTTTTCAAGGCGGCCTTAAATTCTTTGTTCCGAAGACAGTAGATCAGTGGGTTGATGATTGGGGTGAGAACAGTGTACAGAACAGAAATGAGCTTGTTGGAGCTCCGGGAATCGATGGCCTGGGGCCGGACATACATGAAAAGCAAGGCCGTATAGAAGATGGTGACCACGGTGAGGTGGGAGGCACAAGTGGAGAAGGC
>NW_022633137.1:0-7177 GCF_010015895.1 Lontra canadensis
TTTTTTGATATGATTATCTGTTTTGTGTGTGTTGAGTTTGAGGAGTTCTTTATAGATCCTGGATATCAAACTATCATTCTTTATAGATGATATGATACTATATATGGAAAACCCAAAAGACTCCACTCCAAAACTGCTAGAACTTGTACAGGAATTCAGGAAAGTGTCAGGATATAAAATCAATGCACAGAAATCAGTTGCATTTCTCTACACCAACAACAAGACAAAAGAAAGAGAAATTAAGGAGTCAATCCCATTTACAATTGCACCCAAAACCATAAGATACCTAGGAATAAACCTAACCAAAGAGGCAAAGAATCTGTACTCAGAAAACTAAAAAGTACTCATGAAAGAAACTGAGGAAGACACAAAGAAATGGAAAAATGTTCCAAGCTCCTGGATTGGAAGAACAAATATTGTGAAAATGTCTATGCTACCTAAAGCAATCTACACATTTAATGTAATCCCTATCAAAATTCCATCCATTTTTTTCAAAGAAATGGAACAAATAATCCTAATTTATATGGAACCAGAAAAGACCTCGAATAGCCAAAGGAATATTGAAAAAGAAAGCCAGAGTTGGTGGCATCATAATTCTGGACTTCAAGCTCTATGACAAAGCTGTCATCATCAAGATAGCATGGTACTGGCACAAAAACAGACACACAGATCAATGGAACAGAACAGAGAGCCCAGAAATAGACCCTCAACTCTATGGTCAACTAATTTTCGGCAAAGCAGGAAAGAACGTCCAATGGAAAAAAGACAGCCTCTTAAACAAATGGTGTTGGGAAAATTGGACAGCCACATGCAGAAAAATGAAATTGGACCATTTCCTTACACCACACACGAAAATAGACTCAAAATGGATGAAGGACCTCAATGTGAGAAAGGAATCCATCAAAATCCTTGAGGAGAACACAGGCAGCAACCTCTTCCACCTCAGTCGCAGCAACTTCTTCCAAGGAACATCACCGAAGGTAAGGGAAGCAAGGGCAAAAATGAACTATTGGGACTTCATCAAGATCAAAAGCTTTTGCACAGAAAAGGAAACAGTTAACAAAACCAAAAGACAACTGACAGAATGGGAGAAGATATTTGCAAATGACATATCAGATAAAGGGCTAGTATCCAAAATCTATAAAGAGCTTAGCAAATTCAACACCCAAAGAACAAATAATCCAATCAAGAAATGGGCAGAGAACATGAACAGACATTTCTGCAAAGAAGACATCCAGATGGCCAACGGACACATGAAAAAGTGCTCCACATCACTCAGCATCAGGGAAACACAAATCAAAACCACAATGAGATACCACCTCACACCAGTCAGAATGGCTAAAATGAACAAGTCAGGAAATGACAGATGCTGGCGAGGATGCAGAGAAAGGGGAACGCTCCTACACTGTTGGTGGGAATGAAAGCTGGTGCAACCACTCTGGAAAACAGCATGGAGGTTCCTCAAAAAGTTGAAAATAGAGCTACCCTGTGACCCGGCAATTGCACTACTGGGTATATACCCTACAGATACAAACGTAGGGATCCGAAGGGGCATGTGCACCCGAATATTTATAGCATCAATGTCCACAAAAGCCAAACTATGGAAAGAACCTAGATATTCATCAACAGAAGAATGGACAAAGAAGATGTGGTATATATATACAATAGAATACTATGCAGCCATCAAAAGAAATGAAATCTTGCCATTTGCGACAATGTGGATGGAACTAGAGGGTATTATGCTTAGCGAAATAAGTCAATCAGAGAAAGACAATTATCATATGCTCTCCATGATATGAGGAAGTGGAGTGCAACATGGGAGGTTTGGGGGGTAGGAAAAGAATATATGAAACAAGATAGTATCCGGAGGGAGACAAACCATAAGAGACTCTTAATCTCACAAAACAAACTGAGGGTTGCTGGGGGGAGGGGTGTCGGAAGAAGGTGGTGGGGTTATGGACACTGAGGAGGGTATGTGCTATGGTGAGTGCTGTGAAGTGTGTAAACCTGGTGATTCACAGACCTGTACCCCTGGGGCTAATAATACATTATATGTTTTTAAATAAATAAAAATAAATAAATAAAATTTAGGACATTTTAAAAACTTATCACCTCAGTCCCTGAACCAGCTTCCTCTCTTGCCTTCTCCATTTTTGTTATTGACGTCATTCTCAGATTCACTCACATGCAAAACTTTGGAGTCAGCTTTTTTTTATATAGCTTTTTTTTTATATGAAGGTTTAATTTATTTGAGAGAGTGAGAGAGAGAGAGCATGGGCACACGCAGAGGTGGAGGAGGGGCAACAGGTGAGGGAGAAGGACAAGCAGATTCCACATCGGGAGTATGGAGGCCAAAGCGGGGCTCAATCCCACACCCCAAGACCATGACCTGAGCCAAAACCAAGGGTCAGACATTTAACTGACTGAGCCACTCAGGTGCCCCTAGAGTCAGCTTTGACTCTATCTCTTGTTTGTGCCATTACATGTACTACCAAGTCCTCTTAAGTGCTCTCTGGACAACCCTAATTTTTCCTTTCCACCCCTGTTACTCCAGTTCAAGCATTTCATAGTCACACTCTGGGAACAACAGGGTTACCAATTAATAACCTCTTAATTGGTTTCCAAGCCTTCAATGCCATAATCCTCCAGTCTGCCTCCATACAAAATTGGCTACAAAGATTTACTAAACAAATACATGCCAGATTAATTTTCCTAAACCATTCCTTCACATCCTCCCCTCCCCAGAAAAATATTTGACAATTTACTTCCAGATTTCATAAGGATAAACTGGAGCTTCTCAGTCTAGTGTTGAAGATCTTTCTTTGTAGAGCCACTAGATTCTTTTCTAGAATTTTCCTTTCAGATTCCTCCATCTGAACTTTTATCTCCAGTGAAAATGATCCTTTCACTACCCACCCTCAAATCTCATCACTTTCTAGCATCTTCCTGAATCTTTTCCATCCTTTAAGATGCAGTAATTGTCTTCTGAAGTTTATTGTATGCTCCCTTTTATTGTTTGAAATCTGTGTAATGTCACCTTATAAATTCCAGTGTAACCTATTAGGTTGAACCATATGAAGTTGTCACTATTTAACCAGTATTTTGCCAAGAAAATAGCAAGTTCGTATGGTTCAATACAATAAATGCTCAATCTTTATGCTCCAGAGTTCTGAGAATAAGCCTCACAGAATAGATATTCACTTCTATTTCATTCAGTTTTCTTACCCCATTTGTACGCTGGGCAAGGAAGAAGGGAGGATGATAATTCACTAGAATAGAGGTGGTAGTTTCTGTCAGGTTTGATAACCCTGCAGGACCATCGTAACTTTGACTTAGTAGTCACATTAACACTTCCACACAGAAAATATAATTTCCTGCTTCTCTTAGGAAAAGCCAGCCTGTTTAGCTATGATGCTTCAGTTATAGACCTCTGATAAAATTAATACATTCTATATTAGTTTCCTGGGGCTTACCACAAACTGAGTGTCCTCCAAACAACAGAAATTTATGTTCACACAGTTCTAGAGGCTAGAAGCCCAAAATCAAGGTGTCATCAGCCATGCTTCCTCTGAGACATTAGGTAGAATCCTTTCTTGCCTCGTGCTGGCTTCTGGGAGTGGCTGGCAATACTTGACAATCCTTGACTTGCAGCCACAGAATTTTAATCTCTGTCTTCACGTCACATAGCATGCTCCACCCATCAGTGGGGTCTATGCCTGTGTCTCTTCTTCTTCTTACAAGGACACCAGTCATATTGGATTAAGGCCCCACCAGACCCTAGTATGACCTCATCTTAACTAATTACATCTGTGATGATCCTATTTCCAAATAAGATCAGTCTGAGCTATTGGGAGTTAGGAATTCAATATATCTTTTTGTGGGGGGATACAATTCAACCCATAACAGGTTCATTCTTGAAAGTTATAGTTTATGTGAAATGAAGAAAGTTGTATTTTTATACAATGCACCTTTAAATAACTGAACTTTTTAAAAGTATACAATTTAAAGTAAACAAGCATGCAAACATTATTTAGTAGCCCTCTCAACTATTATTATTCTAGTCCATAGACTTATGAATAGAGGCAGTACAAATTCATCTTATAACCTACATAGTAAGGAATTCAACCCGATCTCTAAGCTTATACAAGGTCCAGATACTTGGTTATTACCTGGGATGACAGTCGCTGCAACCCCTTTCCTGAATTCATCAGTTTTTCTCCCCTGTGACTGTTATTACCGGACCTCTGCAAATAAATGGAGAAAAAAGATTACTTTACCTTTTAACCTTTCCTATTCCTTGTTTCTACTTAATTCTCGTTAATATTTCCAAACACATTCTAACTGAACTTGCCACTACTTATCAGATCTCACTCTGAGGCCTTCTTTCCTGCTCCATACCTGTCATTCATCTCTCCTTCTCTCCTTTATCACCTTACCCAACTCAGTACATTGTCTCTATAATCTCTTTATACTATGTACTGAAAAGAACAGTATCCACTGGAGACAAAATTTTTGATATTCTTAAAGAAGGCTCTGCTGTCCCATAAACTCAACTCAGAAAATGAGTCCTAAAATTATGTACCAAAATAGAAGCACTAGAGGCATAAAAATCGTGTAAGTATACCATAGGGTATCATAATCAATCATTTAAATAATCAATATTATCCACAGTATATATAATATATTCTATTATAAAAATCAGTATAATATAAAATAGCTATTAATAATTATTGACTATTTAAAAATGAATATGCGGGGCGCCTGGGTGGCTCAGTGGATTAAAGCCTCTGCCTTCGGCTCGGGTCGTGATGCCAGGGTCCTGGGATCGAGCCCCTTATGGAGCTCTCTGCTCAGCGGGGAGCCTGTTTCCCTTCCTCTCTCTCTGCCTGCCTCTCTGCCTACTTGTGATCTCTGTCTGTCAAATAAATAAATAAAATTTTTTTAAAAATAAATAAAAATGAATATGCATATGTAATATTAATAAAAATCTATCATGAAAATATTTCTCTGAATTCTTCATAGCTATGGAAATATTGTAAGAAAATAGTGGTACTAATGGATTCTAGAAGTGGCAGAAAAATATGCTTAAATGTGTGGTAAGTTTTAAAGGTAGCTAATAGAAAAGCACAAATAGCACATATAATTATCAAAAAAATGAAGATAAAAACCGAAACAAATAAAATTCAATAAGTAAAACAAAAGGCTGGAAATGATAATTAAAATCATGGGTAAGAGAAAACATAGCATCAGATGTCAACAATGTATCCAAAATGTCAGAAGTAAAAATAAACATACAAGTTGTTAAATAATCATGTTGGAAGACACAGAATCTCAGAGCAAAAACAAAAATAAAATAAATTCCAGACATGTATTATTTACAAATGGTACTCTTCAAATAAAAAATAATGTTTTAAAATAAAGGGACGGAGGCACCTGGGTGGCTTAGTGGGTTAAGTATCTGACTCTTGATTTCTGCTCCACCCAGGATATAAGGATTCTGAGATTAAGCCCCATGTCGAGCTCCACCCTGGGCACCGAGCCTACTTAAGGTTCTCTCCTTCTCTCTCTCCCTCTCCCTCTGCCCCTCCTCTTGCTCTCACATTCTATCTTTCTCCCTCCCTCCCTCTCTAAATAAATAAACAAAACAAAACAAAATAAAATAAAGGGATGGGAAAGGACACCCAGCCAACCTTAGCTAAATAAAAATGGAGTAGGACTGAAGACAAAACATTAAAATGGACAAAAATATTTTATATGTATTTTAAAAACTTTATGAATAGTAGAATCCAACAAGATATAAAAATCACAAACTTGTATGCATGTAACAGCATAATTTAAAATATTTTAAAAAGAATTACTTATAAAAAGAGCAAATAAGAAAGAATAAATGATAAGTCGTGAATTGCAGGGGAACATTCTAACCACTTTTTTGAGAAATTCAGTTTACAAATTAAGTCAAAAGAGTGAGGAGATGGGTAAAAATGCAACTGCATATACTTGTTATCTTGGAATATTGTTGATGCCCAATAAGTAGAAAATATTCCATCTTTTTAAATATTCATAAAAGTATTAACAAATGACTAAGTTAAGCCATTTGGAAGTTTTCAAAAAGTTTTTAAAAGAACACTTGGGCCAAATTATCAGCCAAGAGTGGAAAAATACAAATTTAAAATTATTAAAAACTTTAAAATTCCTGTGAAGTCCAAACATGTAGAGATTCCTCACAACAAAAAAGTCCATTTTACACTATGCACTTTACTAAAAGTTAAATTTTTTTTATTTTTTTTTATTTTCAGCATAACAGTATTCCTTGTTTTTGCACCACACCCAGTGCTCCATGCAATCCATGCCCTCTCCAATACCCACAACCTGGTTCCCCCAACCTCCCACCCCCCGCCGCTTCAAACCCCTCAGATTGTTTTTCAGAGTCCATAGTCTCTCATGGTTCACCTCCCCTTCCAATTTCTCCCAACTCCCTTCTCCTCTCTAACTCCCCTTGTCCTCCATGCTATTTGTTATGCTCCACAAATAAATGAAACCATATGATAATTGACTCTCTCTGCTTGACTTATTTCACTCAGCATCATCTCTTCCAGTCCCATCCATGTTGCCACAAAAGTTGGGTATTCATCCTTTCTGATGGAGGCATAATACTCCATAGTGTATATGGACCACATCTTCCTTATCCATTCGTCCGTTGAAGGGCATCTTGGTTCTTTCCACAGTTTGGCGACCGTGGCCATTGCTGCTATAAACATTGGGGTACAGATGGCCCTTCTTTTCACTACATCTGTATCTTTGGGGTAAATATCCAGTAGTGCAATGGCAGGGTCATAGGGAAACTCTATTTTTAATTTCTTGAGGAATCTCCACACTGTTCTCCAAAGTGGCTGCACCAACTTGCATTCCCACCAACAGTGTAAGAGGGTTCCCCTTTCTCCACATCCCCTCCAACACATGTTGTTTCCTGTCTTGCTAATTTTGGCCATTCTAACTGGTGTAAGGTGATATCTCAATGTGGTTTTAATTTGAATCTCCCTGATGGCTAGTGATGATGAACATTTTTTCATGTGTCTGATAGCCATTTGTATGTCTTCATTAGAGAAGTGTCTGTTCATATCTTCTGCCCATTTTTTGATATGATTATCTGTTTTGTGTGTGTTGAGTTTGAGGAGTT
>NW_022633138.1:0-7177 GCF_010015895.1 Lontra canadensis
AACTCCTCAAACTCAACACACACAAAACAGATAATCATATCAAAAAATGGGCAGAAGATATGAACAGACACTTCTCTAATGAAGACATACAAATGGCTATCAGACACATGAAAAAATGTTCATCATCACTAGCCATCAGGGAGATTCAAATTAAAACCACATTGAGATATCACCTTACACCAGTTAGAATGGCCAAAATTAGCAAGACAGGAAACAACATGTGTTGGAGGGGATGTGGAGAAAGGGGAACCCTCTTACACTGTTGGTGGGAATGCAAGTTGGTGCAGCCACTTTGGAGAACAGTGTGGAGATTCCTCAAGAAATTAAAAATAGAGTTTCCCTATGACCCTGCCATTGCACTACTGGATATTTACCCCAAAGATACAGATGTAGTGAAAAGAAGGGCCATCTGTACCCCAATGTTTATAGCAGCAATGGCCACGGTCGCCAAACTGTGGAAAGAACCAAGATGCCCTTCAACGGACGAATGGATAAGGAAGATGTGGTCCATATACACTATGGAGTATTATGCCTCCATCAGAAAGGATGAATACCCAACTTTTGTGGCAACATGGATGGGACTGGAAGAGATGATGCTGAGTGAAATAAGTCAAGCAGAGAGAGTCAATTATCATATGGTTTCATTTATTTGTGGAGCATAACAAATAGCATGGAGGACAAGGGGAGTTAGAGAGGAGAAGGGAGTTGGGAGAAATTGGAAGGGGAGGTGAACCATGAGAGACTATGGACTCTGAAAAACAATCTGAGGGGTTTGAAGCGGCGGGGGGTGGGAGGTTGGGGGAACCAGGTTGTGGGTATTGGAGAGGGCATGGATTGCATGGAGCACTGGGTGTGGTGCAAAAACAAGGAATACTGTTATGCTGAAAATAAAAAAAAATAAAAAAAATTTAACTTTTAGTAAAGTGCATAGTGTAAAATGGACTTTTTTGTTGTGAGGAATCTCTACATGTTTGGACTTCACAGGAATTTTAAAGTTTTTAATAATTTTAAATTTGTATTTTTCCACTCTTGGCTGATAATTTGGCCCAAGTGTTCTTTTAAAAACTTTTTGAAAACTTCCAAATGGCTTAACTTAGTCATTTGTTAATACTTTTATGAATATTTAAAAAGATGGAATATTTTCTACTTATTGGGCATCAACAATATTCCAAGATAACAAGTATATGCAGTTGCATTTTTACCCATCTCCTCACTCTTTTGACTTAATTTGTAAACTGAATTTCTCAAAAAAGTGGTTAGAATGTTCCCCTGCAATTCACGACTTATCATTTATTCTTTCTTATTTGCTCTTTTTATAAGTAATTCTTTTTAAAATATTTTAAATTATGCTGTTACATGCATACAAGTTTGTGATTTTTATATCTTGTTGGATTCTACTATTCATAAAGTTTTTAAAATACATATAAAATATTTTTGTCCATTTTAATGTTTTGTCTTCAGTCCTACTCCATTTTTATTTAGCTAAGGTTGGCTGGGTGTCCTTTCCCATCCCTTTATTTTATTTTGTTTTGTTTTGTTTATTTATTTAGAGAGGGAGGGAGGGAGAAAGATAGAATGGGAGAGCAAGAGGAGGGGCAGAGGGAGAGGGAGAGAGAGAAGGAGAGAACCTTAAGTAGGCTCGGTGCCCAGGGTGGAGCTCGACATGGGGCTTAATCTCAGAATCCTTATATCCTGGGTGGAGCAGAAATCAAGAGTCAGATACTTAACCCACTAAGCCACCCAGGTGCCTCCGTCCCTTTATTTTAAAACATTATTTTTTATTTGAAGAGTACCATTTGTAAATAATACATGTCTGGAATTTATTTTATTTTTGTTTTTGCTCTGAGATTCTGTGTCTTCCAACATGATTATTTAACAACTTGTATGTTTATTTTTACTTCTGACATTTTGGATACATTGTTGACATCTGATGCTATGTTTTCTCTTACCCATGATTTTAATTATCATTTCCAGCCTTTTGTTTTACTTATTGAATTTTATTTGTTTCGGTTTTTATCTTCATTTTTTTGATAATTATATGTGCTATTTGTGCTTTTCTATTAGCTACCTTTAAAACTTACCACACATTTAAGCATATTTTTCTGCCACTTCTAGAATCCATTAGTACCACTATTTTCTTACAATATTTCCATAGCTATGAAGAATTCAGAGAAATATTTTCATGATAGATTTTTATTAATATTACATATGCATATTCATTTTTATTTATTTTTAAAAAAATTTTATTTATTTATTTGACAGACAGAGATCACAAGTAGGCAGAGAGGCAGGCAGAGAGAGAGGAAGGGAAACAGGCTCCCCGCTGAGCAGAGAGCTCCATAAGGGGCTCGATCCCAGGACCCTGGCATCACGACCCGAGCCGAAGGCAGAGGCTTTAATCCACTGAGCCACCCAGGCGCCCCGCATATTCATTTTTAAATAGTCAATAATTATTAATAGCTATTTTATATTATACTGATTTTTATAATAGAATATATTATATATACTGTGGATAATATTGATTATTTAAATGATTGATTATGATACCCTATGGTATACTTACACGATTTTTATGCCTCTAGTGCTTCTATTTTGGTACATAATTTTAGGACTCATTTTCTGAGTTGAGTTTATGGGACAGCACAGCCTTCTTTAAGAATATCAAAAATTTTGTCTCCAGTGGATACTGTTCTTTTCAGTACATAGTATAAAGAGATTATAGAGACAATGTACTGAGTTGGGTAAGGTGATAAAGGAGAGAAGGAGAGATGAATGACAGGTATGGAGCAGGAAAGAAGGCCTCAGAGTGAGATCTGATAAGTAGTGGCAAGTTCAGTTAGAATGTGTTTGGAAATATTAACGAGAATTAAGTAGAAACAAGGAATAGGAAAGGTTAAAAGGTAAAGTAATCTTTTTTCTCCATTTATTTGCAGAGGTCCGGTAATAACAGTCACAGGGGAGAAAAACTGATGAATTCAGGAAAGGGGTTGCAGCGACTGTCATCCCAGGTAATAACCAAGTATCTGGACCTTGTATAAGCTTAGAGATCGGGTTGAATTCCTTACTATGTAGGTTATAAGATGAATTTGTACTGCCTCTATTCATAAGTCTATGGACTAGAATAATAATAGTTGAGAGGGCTACTAAATAATGTTTGCATGCTTGTTTACTTTAAATTGTATACTTTTAAAAAGTTCAGTTATTTAAAGGTGCATTGTATAAAAATACAACTTTCTTCATTTCACATAAACTATAACTTTCAAGAATGAACCTGTTATGGGTTGAATTGTATCCCCCCACAAAAAGATATATTGAATTCCTAACTCCCAATAGCTCAGACTGATCTTATTTGGAAATAGGATCATCACAGATGTAATTAGTTAAGATGAGGTCATACTAGGGTCTGGTGGGGCCTTAATCCAATATGACTGGTGTCCTTGTAAGAAGAAGAAGAGACACAGGCATAAACCCCACTGATGGGTGGAGCATGCTATGTGATGTGAAGACAGAGATTAAAATTCTGTGGCTGCAAGTCAAGGATTGTCAAGTATTGCCAGCCACTCCCAGAAGCCAGCACGAGGCAAGAAAGGATTCTACCTAATGTCTCAGAGGAAGCATGGCTGATGACACCTTGATTTTGGGCTTCTAGCCTCTAGAACTGTGTGAACATAAATTTCTGTTGTTTGGAGGACACTCAGTTTGTGGTAAGCCCCAGGAAACTAATATAGAATGTATTAATTTTATCAGAGGTCTATAACTGAAGCATCATAGCTAAACAGGCTGGCTTTTCCTAAGAGAAGCAGGAAATTATATTTTCTGTGTGGAAGTGTTAATGTGACTACTAAGTCAAAGTTATGATGGTCCTGCAGGGTTATCAAACCTGACAGAAACTACCACCTCTATTCTAGTGAATTATCATCCTCCCTTCTTCCTTGCCCAGCGTACAAATGGGGTAAGAAAACTGAATGAAATAGAAGTGAATATCTATTCTGTGAGGCTTATTCTCAGAACTCTGGAGCATAAAGATTGAGCATTTATTGTATTGAACCATACGAACTTGCTATTTTCTTGGCAAAATACTGGTTAAATAGTGACAACTTCATATGGTTCAACCTAATAGGTTACACTGGAATTTATAAGGTGACATTACACAGATTTCAAACAATAAAAGGGAGCATACAATAAACTTCAGAAGACAATTACTGCATCTTAAAGGATGGAAAAGATTCAGGAAGATGCTAGAAAGTGATGAGATTTGAGGGTGGGTAGTGAAAGGATCATTTTCACTGGAGATAAAAGTTCAGATGGAGGAATCTGAAAGGAAAATTCTAGAAAAGAATCTAGTGGCTTTACAAAGAAAGATCTTCAACACTAGACTGAGAAGCTCCAGTTTATCCTTATGAAATCTGGAAGTAAATTGTCAAATATTTTTCTGGGGAGGGGAGGATGTGAAGGAATGGTTTAGGAAAATTAATCTGGCATGTATTTGTTTAGTAAATCTTTGTAGCCAATTTTGTATGGAGGCAGACTGGAGGATTATGGCATTGAAGGCTTGGAAACCAATTAAGAGGTTATTAATTGGTAACCCTGTTGTTCCCAGAGTGTGACTATGAAATGCTTGAACTGGAGTAACAGGGGTGGAAAGGAAAAATTAGGGTTGTCCAGAGAGCACTTAAGAGGACTTGGTAGTACATGTAATGGCACAAACAAGAGATAGAGTCAAAGCTGACTCTAGGGGCACCTGAGTGGCTCAGTCAGTTAAATGTCTGACCCTTGGTTTTGGCTCAGGTCATGGTCTTGGGGTGTGGGATTGAGCCCCGCTTTGGCCTCCATACTCCCGATGTGGAATCTGCTTGTCCTTCTCCCTCACCTGTTGCCCCTCCTCCACCTCTGCGTGTGCCCATGCTTTCTCTCTCTCACTCTCTCAAATAAATTAAACCTTCATATAAAAAAAAAGCTATATAAAAAAAAGCTGACTCCAAAGTTTTGCATGTGAGTGAATCTGAGAATGACGTCAATAACAAAAATGGAGAAGGCAAGAGAGGAAGCTGGTTCAGGGACTGAGGTGATAAGTTTTTAAAATGTCCTAAATTTTATTTATTTATTTTTATTTATTTAAAAACATATAATGTATTATTAGCCCCAGGGGTACAGGTCTGTGAATCACCAGGTTTACACACTTCACAGCACTCACCATAGCACATACCCTCCTCAGTGTCCATAACCCCACCACCTTCTTCCGACACCCCTCCCCCCAGCAACCCTCAGTTTGTTTTGTGAGATTAAGAGTCTCTTATGGTTTGTCTCCCTCCGGATACTATCTTGTTTCATATATTCTTTTCCTACCCCCCAAACCTCCCATGTTGCACTCCACTTCCTCATATCATGGAGAGCATATGATAATTGTCTTTCTCTGATTGACTTATTTCGCTAAGCATAATACCCTCTAGTTCCATCCACATTGTCGCAAATGGCAAGATTTCATTTCTTTTGATGGCTGCATAGTATTCTATTGTATATATATACCACATCTTCTTTGTCCATTCTTCTGTTGATGAATATCTAGGTTCTTTCCATAGTTTGGCTTTTGTGGACATTGATGCTATAAATATTCGGGTGCACATGCCCCTTCGGATCCCTACGTTTGTATCTGTAGGGTATATACCCAGTAGTGCAATTGCCGGGTCACAGGGTAGCTCTATTTTCAACTTTTTGAGGAACCTCCATGCTGTTTTCCAGAGTGGTTGCACCAGCTTTCATTCCCACCAACAGTGTAGGAGCGTTCCCCTTTCTCTGCATCCTCGCCAGCATCTGTCATTTCCTGACTTGTTCATTTTAGCCATTCTGACTGGTGTGAGGTGGTATCTCATTGTGGTTTTGATTTGTGTTTCCCTGATGCTGAGTGATGTGGAGCACTTTTTCATGTGTCCGTTGGCCATCTGGATGTCTTCTTTGCAGAAATGTCTGTTCATGTTCTCTGCCCATTTCTTGATTGGATTATTTGTTCTTTGGGTGTTGAATTTGCTAAGCTCTTTATAGATTTTGGATACTAGCCCTTTATCTGATATGTCATTTGCAAATATCTTCTCCCATTCTGTCAGTTGTCTTTTGGTTTTGTTAACTGTTTCCTTTTCTGTGCAAAAGCTTTTGATCTTGATGAAGTCCCAATAGTTCATTTTTGCCCTTGCTTCCCTTACCTTCGGTGATGTTCCTTGGAAGAAGTTGCTGCGACTGAGGTGGAAGAGGTTGCTGCCTGTGTTCTCCTCAAGGATTTTGATGGATTCCTTTCTCACATTGAGGTCCTTCATCCATTTTGAGTCTATTTTCGTGTGTGGTGTAAGGAAATGGTCCAATTTCATTTTTCTGCATGTGGCTGTCCAATTTTCCCAACACCATTTGTTTAAGAGGCTGTCTTTTTTCCATTGGACGTTCTTTCCTGCTTTGCCGAAAATTAGTTGACCATAGAGTTGAGGGTCTATTTCGGGGCTCTCTGTTCTGTTCCATTGATCTGTGTGTCTGTTTTTGTGCCAGTACCATGCTATCTTGATGATGACAGCTTTGTCATAGAGCTTGAAGTCCAGAATTATGATGCCACCAACTCTGGCTTTCTTTTTCAATATTCCTTTGGCTATTCGAGGTCTTTTCTGGTTCCATATAAATTAGGATTATTTGTTCCATTTCTTTGAAAAAAATGGATGGAATTTTGATAGGGATTACATTAAATGTGTAGATTGCTTTAGGTAGCATAGACATTTTCACAATATTTGTTCTTCCAATCCAGGAGCTTGGAACATTTTTCCATTTCTTTGTGTCTTCCTCAGTTTCTTTCATGAGTACTTTTTAGTTTTCTGAGTACAGATTCTTTGCCTCTTTGGTTAGGTTTATTCCTAGGTATCTTATGGTTTTGGGTGCAATTGTAAATGGGATTGACTCCTTAATTTCTCTTTCTTTTGTCTTGTTGTTGGTGTAGAGAAATGCAACTGATTTCTGTGCATTGATTTTATATCCTGACACTTTCCTGAATTCCTGTACAAGTTCTAGCAGTTTTGGAGTGGAGTCTTTTGGGTTTTCCATATATAGTATCATATCATCTATAAAGAATGATAGTTTGATATCCAGGATCTATAAAGAACTCCTCAAACTCAACACACACAAAACAGATAATCATATCAAAAAA
>NW_022633139.1:0-7176 GCF_010015895.1 Lontra canadensis
GGGGAGGGCGCGCCCAAGACCGACCTCATGGCCTTCAGCCCCAGCCTACCTCAAGTTCCAGGCTCCCCAGAAGAAAGACAACAACCCTCAGAATCAGAACACTTAGGAAAGGTGAGTCTTTCCCCTGGATTCCAGAACTGCTCTATTTCCTTTATTTATGATTCTATTATTTTGATTCATAGCTTTGTCCTTATTTTTTTAATCATTATTCTGTTGTGCAATATATGGCTTGAAATAGAGGTTAATTTCTTCATTGAAAACAATTTACTTAAATTTTTTTTCACATTTTGTTTTTTTCATAATTAAATCTGTTCGCGAATAATTGGACTTTGAAGAACTGAAAAACAACTCAGCTAATTTTGAAAACTTATTTCCTGTAAATACTTTTCTCAAAATTAAAAAAAAATCATAATTGGAAAAATTTTAAAGAGAATGAATATATAAAATGCATATTTCCAATTTACATCATCCATCCATGCTGTTAGAATATGAATAGCTGTTATGTTATTTAGAATAGGTGTATATTATTTAGCTGGACATTTTCTGAATTATTTTTTTGATCAATAATTCATTTGTCTTTATTTGTTTGTGCAACAGGTAATAAATTAGGTTTTCTTTTCCTTGTTTTTGAAAGCAGCCTGAATGGATCTTTTAATGCCAGGACTTCTGAAAGTACCTATCGTAGATCATTAGAATACATGACATCACTTAGGAATAACTGCTAATAATAAATATGTCTTTCAGTAGTAAAATAACCTGTTATTTGGGATAAAGATTTCACACTTGCAAAATCCGTAGAGTTTTAAGGCACAATAGAGAGTTCATTGAGAAAAGAATCCCCTCTCTGGAGCACCTGGGTGCCTCAGTGGGTTAATCATGATCTGTGGCTCTATCTGTTGGGTGCCTGACTCAATTTCAACTCAGGTCATGATCTCGGGGTAGTGGGATCCAGCCCAGTGAAGGGTTCTGCAATCAGTGGGAAATCTGCTTGTCCCTCTCGCTTTGCTCTTCCTACCCCACCCCCAGCAGGCACTCTCTCTCTCTCTCAAATAAACAAACAAATAAAATCTTTAGAAAAAAAGAAAATAATTCTCTTTCAATTTTGTTAAATATATATATATATATTTAACAAAATTATATATATATAAATTATATATATAAAAATTATATATATAAAAAATATATATATATTTTAGAGAGAGAGAGAGAGCGCAGCAGAGTGGGGAGGGACAGAGGTAAAGAAAGAGAGGAAGAACCTTTTTTAAAAAAAGATTATTTAGGGGCACCTGGGTGGCTCAGTGGGTTAAAGCCTCTGCCTTGGCTCAGGTCCTGATCTCAGGGTCCTGGGATGGAGCCCCACATCTGGCTCTCTGCTCAGCAGGGAGCCTGCTTCCCTCTCTCTCTCTGTCTGCCTCTCTGCCTACTTGTGATCTCTCTCTGTGTCAAATAAATAAATAAAATCTTTAAAAAAATAAAAAGATTATTTATTTATTTGTTTGAGAGAGAGAATGAGAGAGAGAGAGCATGAGAGGGGACAGGTCAGAGGGAGAAACAGACTCCCTATCAAGCAGGGAGCCTGATGTGGGACTTGATGTGGGACTTGATCCTGGAACTCCAGGATCATGACTCAAGCCCAAGGCAGTTGCTTAACCAGCTGAGCCACCCAGGTGCCCAAAAGAGAGAGACAGAATTTTAAGAGGGCTCTATACCCAGCGAAGAGCCCAATGAGGGGCTAGATCTTACAACCCTGAGATCATGACTTGAGCTGAAATTAAGAGTTGGACATTCAACAGACAGAGTCATCCAGGCACACTAAAATATTTTAACATTTAAAAAAATCTTAACATTTAAAAAATTACATTGTGGGGTGGCCAGGTGGTGGAACTTTTTTTTCCCCCCAAAAGTGGTGAGTACTCTAGCCCCCTTGTTATGCTAGTGGGTTTCTTGGTCATCCTTCCCAGTATCTGTATCATTAGGTTAATGTATGCAGGCCTCCCACTGTGCAGAGAATGACTACCTGCCTCTGGCACCACACTCTATGCCTGGGATAACATTTTCCACAAGTGTGAGATCACTCACTTTCTCTTGGCAGCATCCATATAACTAAGGAAGTTGGAGTTTTCCCAAAAGGTGAAGACTGATATTGAAAGACTGCATTTTAGGGGCGCCTGGGTGGCTCAGTGGGTTAAGCCGCTGCCTTCGGCTCAAGTCATGATCTCAGGTCATGATCTCAGGTCATGATCTCAGGGTACTGGGATCGAGTCCCGCGTCGGGCTCTCTGCTCAGCAGGGAACCTGCTTCCCTCTCTCTCTCTCTCTCTCTCTCTCTGCCTGCCTCTCCATCTACTTGTGATCTCTCTCTGTCAAATAAATAAATAAATAAATCTTAAAAAAAAAAGAAAGACTGCATTTTAATTGGAAACTCCTGTGTTGGGTCATTAAAATGTAAACTTGACAAGTAAATGTTACACTTGGAAAAGAATTTTGAAACTTCAAAAGAAAATGTCTTAGTGAAATAACTGTCTAAAACTGTCTTCTATTTTGTTCTTAGTTATTTGCTGTTTTTTCCCTGTATGTATGTGAGTGGGTATTGAAGTGTAGAAATTGAATTGTAGAAATAACTTCCACTAAGTGATCTGGCCTTAGCCATTCAAAAGATAGGCCATATATTCATTTTCATCTGAGATCTGCTTTTAAAGGATTTGAGAAGTTAGGTGGGGAATTCTTTTAAGCACAATCCATTTCTACAGAAAACTTCTTAGCTCCTAACAGTTAATAAGCCTCAAAGTTTAGGGAGTATATATTTCCTGGGAATCAGAAAAGTTTATCTGAGGCTATACAGGGAAAAAAGTGACTTGAGCAAATAAGTAAGAAGCTCTTTCTTGGGAGGAGTCATCCTACCTACAGTGTCATAGCTACTCACCACCTTTGAGACATGTATGCAGAAAGCATAAATGATCAGGTGAACTCTGTACTACTAGAAGTTTGGCCTCTATGTTTGTAGTACAGGTAAATGGTAAGCTGTTAAAACTATATCCAGGTATACTCAGATCTCCAGGAGTCGCAATCTGTCACTTAAATTCTTATTGGTTTCTTATTCCTTATTTACACTTTTAAGGTAAGTTACCTAGGGAGAAATCTAAGTGAGAGTAGATTTTATTCACTGATACTTTATCTACATAGTGACTCAATCTTCTAAACTCATGTGTCCTTTAGTATTACTTTCATTGCCTAATAATCATTATGGAGTCTACTCTATCATAAATTGCCTGTGTCATTCTACTTTGCAATTAGTGTACTCTCAAATGTCATGAAATGTATAATATTATAAGAAGTTGTCAGAGATGTTCCATTAATATGGAGTCCATGATGTCTTTAAATTTATTTTTATTTTTTAAAAGATTTTATTTATTTATCAGAGAGAGAGCACAAGCAGAGGGACCAACAGGCAGAGGGAGAAGCAGGCTCCCAGCTGAGCAAGGAGCCAGATGCGGGACTTGATCCCAGGAATCTGGGATCATAACCTCAGCCAAAGGCAGACACTTAACTGACTGAGCCACCCAGGTGTCCCATGGAGTCCATGATGTTTTAAAATTTTAATTCTGTATCTCATTTTAAAGCTAGCTATTACTAAAAAAAAAAAAAACTAGCTATTACTTTTCAAGATTCTTCAAAGCACTGACTGGCATACAGGTATCTATAATTATTACCTTGATTCATGCTTTTCCAAAATAATTCTTAAATGTTTACTTAGTTCTTCTTCATGAACTAGTACAATAGAATCAATTAGAAATTATATGTTTGATATTAACAAATATCATTAATGTAACTTACCTCTTATGTTACTTGAGAAAGTTTAAAATACTCATCTATCCCTTTAAATGCTAATTGATGACTTAATCTATTCTAAATGTGAATGATAAAATGCAAATAAGTTGCAATCCCGGCATGCTTTCATTGAGTGCATGGGGGGAAAAATTGGTATGAAAACTTTTCTCCTAATATTTAAATCATGTATTTGGTTTTATTTCAAGAAGCTCTGACTATAAGCAAAACTTTGGACATCCTCTTACCTCTCTACGTTCAACCTCTGCCCATGAATTTTCTCTGGTCAACTTTCAAATATTCAGCAAACTTATGCTTCTTGCTGAATTCACAGAGATCTTTAGAATATTACATTGCCTTATCTTTCAGATATTGAATGGTGAATTATGTTCCAAAGTTACTTTTCTCTCTTTTCTCTACTGATCGGTTAAGTTACCAATACTTCCCAATGACAACTTTTTAAGAAACTAGGATCCAGAAATTAATCTAGAGTGGAGATCATTAAAAACATAATAATTTCATACAGTGAATATTTTAGGATAAGCAGGTAAGTTGAAATGTATAAATGGTGAGGAAATTTAAAAAACAAATATAGTCTGACTTGGTGTCATGAATGTAACAAATATTTAAATCACACGGTATTGTCATATAGTAAACCAAATTTATAAAAGAACTGCATTGTAAAAAATTAACCTTTGGCATCCTTATAAAATAACATTTAAGACAGACAGCAAGGATATAATCACTGGATAAAGGATAAAAGAGTCCTTTATCCATAATAAATAAGTAAATAAATTTGGTAAATTAATAATTGCCATAATAATGTAGAAGTAAACATGTATGTGTATATGGATATGTATATACACATACATTTTGTTGTTGTTAAGTATGATCCACACCCAATGTAGGGCTTGAACTCATACCCTGAGATTAAGAGTCACATGCTACACCAACTGAGCCAGCCAGGCATCCCTATATACACATACTTTCAGTGTCTTAATGTTTTGGTGGGCATGAGTTTCAAAGGCCTGAATTTTTAAAATAATCTTTCAGGAATTCTTTTTTAAAAGATTTTATTTATTTATTTGAGAGAGAGAGAAAGCAAGAGACAGAGCACGAGCAGGGGGAGGGGCAGAGGGAGAAGCAGACTCCCTGCTGAGGAGCGACTGGAACCTAGGACCCTAACCCGGAATCACAACCTGTGCAAAAGTCACACACTTAACCAACTGAATCACCCAGGTGGCCCTGATTTTTCCATAAAATGTAGACTTTCGGCCAAGTGGTAAAAGTTAGGGGTCTTGAATCAGATTGAGAGCCCACCCTAATATCACTAGTTAATATTTTTAAGTTACTTACTGGTATGTGTTTTCACTTTCTTGTTTGTAAAAAGTGAATTGTATCAATACCTGTCTTGGAGAGTTGTTGGGAGAATTTAATGGGGAAAAAAGAATTTAATGGGCAGCGCTTGGGTGGCTCAGAGGGTTGACGCTCTGCCTTCGACTCAGGTCATGATCTCAGGGTCCTGGGATCGAGCCCCCCACTGGGCTCCCTGCTCGACAGGAAGCCTGCTTCCCCCTCTCTCTGCCTGCCTCTCTGCCTACTTGTGATCTCTCTTTCTGTCAAAAAGATCTTTAAAAAAGAAGAATTTAATGGGATAATCCCATTAGAACACCATGCTTGTCACATGGGGAATATTTCACTACTGTAATAATGTTAATCATTCTACTGTATTTTACTATGTCATGGATTGGAATCTTTGGAAGTGATGAATTAGTATAAAAGCTATAAAGATGTATTTTTATAATATAAAGAATTTGACAAGTGCTCGAAGGGAATTACAACTAAAATAGAAATTTTGGAAAAGATCAGACGCAAGTATACGGAGAAGGTGAAGTACATTTATTTAATACTTACCCATTAAGCCACATGATGTCGCTGTCCACCACAAGGTATTTCACCACAAAAGAAATGCCGCATGCGTTATGTACTCTGATGCTGCTTTTCCTCACCATCTCTGAAATACGGGCGTGGTAAGGTTATTATTTTTTTTTTAAATGAGGAACTCAAATTCTTTTCTGAAGTTTGGATCGAGGCAAGAACGACGCAATATTTGGGAAAGGCTTGCAATGGTGTTTTCATGGAGAGAAGAAGGTTCAGGAGCCCGGCAATTACTGCTTTCGCTTCTGCTCCTTACAATCTGGGAGACTGGGAGCGGCCAGGTTCATTACTCAGTCCTGGAGGAGGCCAAACACGGCACCTTCGTGGGCCGCATCGCCCAGGATTTGGGGCTGGAGCTGGCGGAGCTGGTGCCACGCCTGTTCCGGGTGGCGTCCAAAGGCCACGGCGACCTTCTGGAGGTAAATCTGCAGAATGGCATTTTGTTTGTGAATTCTCGGATCGATCGGGAGGAGCTGTGCGGGCGGAGTCTGGAGTGTAGCATCCACCTGGAGGTGATCGTGGACAGGCCGCTGCAGGTTTTCCATGTAGAGGTGGAAGTGAAGGATATTAACGACAACCAGCCGGTTTTTCCAATGGCAGTAAAAAAATTATTTATTTACGAATCCCGGCTGCCTGGTTCTCGGATTCCGCTAGAGGGCGCATCAGATGCAGATATTGGAGCCAATTCTCTGTTGACCTACAGTCTAAACTCTAATGATTATTTTACCTTGGATATTAAAAGAAATGATGAGAATATTAAATCCCTTGGACTTGTGTTGAAAAAAGTTTTAAATCGCGAGGACACTCCTGAACATCACTTACTAATAACGGCAGTTGATGGTGGGAAACCAGAGCTCACTGGCACTACTCAAGTGAAGATCACCATTCTAGATGTAAATGACAACGCTCCAGAGTTTGAGAGGTCTGTCTACAAAGTCAGTTTATTCGAAAATGCACCAAACGGTACCCTAGCAGTGATTGTTAACGCCTCTGATTTGGATGAAGGAGTAAATAAGGACATTGTATATTCTTTCAATACAGACATGTCAGCAGATACTCTTTCAAAATTCCACTTAGACCCAGTTAGTGGATACATCAGTGTAAAAGGTAATATAGATTTCGAGGAAACTAAGTTATATGAAATCCAGGTAGACGCGACAGATAAAGGAAATCCCCCAATGGCAGGTCACTGCACGGTTCTGGTGGAAATTTTGGACGTCAATGATAATGTACCTGAGTTGGTTATCAAATCACTGTCATTACCCGTATTAGAAGATACTCCCCTCGGCACGGTCATTGCCTTAATAAGTGTGTCTGACCGCGACTCTGGTGCCAACGGGCAGTTGACCTGCACCCTGTCACCCCACGTTCCCTTCAAGCTGGTGTCCACCTTCAAGAACTACTATTCGCTGGT
>NW_022633140.1:0-7170 GCF_010015895.1 Lontra canadensis
ATGATGAACATTTTTTCATGTGTCTGATAGCCATTTGTATGTCTTCACTGGAGAAGTGTCTGTTCATATCTTCTGCCCATTTTTTTTTTAAATATCATGAACTCGGTGTCTTAAACAACAGACACTATCTCTCATAGTTCTAGAGGCTGCAAAGTCCAAGATCGAGGCAGAAGCAGATTTAGATATTTGTGAAAGTTCTCTTCTGGCTTGCAGGTGAGCACATTTTATGTGACCCTACCCCCCACCATGGAGGAGAAAGCAAGCTCTGATGTTCTCTCTCTCTCTCTCTCTCTTTTTTTTTTTTTTAGATTTTATTTATTTATTTGACAGAGAGGGAGATCACAAGTAGGCAGAGAAGGAAGGCAGAGGGAGAGGGGAAGGAGGCTCCCTGCTGAGCAGAGAGCCCTATGCGGAGCTCGATCCCAGGGCGCTGAGACCATGCATGACCTGAACCGAATTCTGCCCATTTTTTGATGTGATTATCTGTTTTGTGTGTGTTGAGTTTGAGGAGTTCTTTATAGATCCTGGATATCAACCTTTTGTCTGTACTTTCATTTGCAAATATTTTCTCCCATTCTGTGGGTTGCCTCTTTGTTTTCTTGACTGTTTCCTTTGCTGTGCAGAAGCTTTTGATTTTGATGAAGTCCCAAAAGTTTATTTTCGCTTTTGTTTCCTTTGCCTTTGGAGACATATCTTGAAAGAAGTTGCTGTGGCTGATATCGAAGAGGTTACTGCCTATGTTCTCCTCTAGGATTCTGATGGATTCCTGTCTTACGTTGAGGTCTTTTATCCATTTCAAGTTTATCTTTGTGTACGGTGTAGGAGAATGGTCGAGTTTCATTCTTCTACATATAGCTGTCCAGTTTATCATTATTTTTTGACACTCAAATTATAATGTGGCTTGGTGTTGGGGTCTTTGAGGTGTTTTTTATTTGTTTGTTTGTTTTTCTGATTTGAATATCCCAGTGTGGTGTTTTCTTCCCCAGGTTAGGAAAGTTTTCACCCATGATTTTTTCAAATAAGTTTTCTGCACCTTTCTGTTTCTCCTCTCCCTTTAGGACCTCTTTAATTTGAGTGTTATCCTGCTTGATGTCACATTAAGTTTCTTAACTTATCTTTAACATTTTGAATTCATTTTTCTTTTTGTTGCTCTGTTTGGGCAGCTTTGTGTTCCACTTCAGAGACTCTATCTTCTGTTTCATCCAGTCTCATGCTGAACACCTTTAGTGTAGTTTTCAGTTTAATTATTGTATTCTTCATCCCTGTCACTTCTGGATGGTTCTTTTGCACACTTCCTGTTGCTGGTGAAGTTCTCCCTGTGCTCCTCCATTCTTCCCCCTAGCTCCATGGGCATCTTTATGACTATCAAATTCAGTTCATTACATGTAGATTACTTATCTCCATATCATTAATGTTTTTCTGAAGTTTTGTCTTATTCTCTTATTTGGAACATATTTCTATTTCCTCATTTTGCTTGACTTCCTGTGTTTCTATATATTTGGCAAAACAACTACTTCTTCCAGTGATGAAAAGTTGCCATGTGTGGGAGATGAACTTTCTCGCTTACCCTTGTCCTCATTCTTAGTTGTCTCCTAACCTTTGTGATTGTCTAAACAGTATGATTTATTTCTGATCTGTCCCCAAGACCTGTCAGTGTTCCAAGGAGAGGAATCTAATCTAACACTTCGTTTTAGGCTGATTGGAAGTCAGACTCTCAGGCAGAAGCTTTTAAAGTGTACAAATATATATGGTCTTGTAGAGTGACAATTTCAATCCCAGTTGGACTCCAGATTGGGAGATCTGGAGGTGTCCCTGGTGACAGTTTCAAAAATCAGAGCTCTAGATAAGTGTATAAGCTCCTTTCTGGGATGTTTGGTAGAGCTGTATTGAGGCAAAGGGGGTGAGCAAGGATGGTTTCTCTCTGCTTACATTCTCTGGGAGAACCTCTGTAGCCTCTAGATGTCTGGGAGACATGAAGCTTGTCCCTCAGGTTGAAGCTCCAGGGTAAGTAAAAAGGTTTTTTTCACAGGAAGACAGGGGTTGTGTTTCGGCCTGCTGTCTATGCAGTGTCCTGGGGGTACTGGTCTGCCAAGAAGTTTCTTTGCATTTGTTATAGTTCCCCGGATCTCAGGAATGCCAGCCCCCTTGGCCACCAGAGCCATACAAATAAGGGGCATCCTCTATGCAGTTTTCACATGCCTACTGCCTTTAGCAGGGAAGCTGGTACATGCAGTGGGCAAGGCATGCCCTCTGGCTTCAGAATGAGAACAGGAAAATGCCTTGACTGCATGCACTCATCAATTTCAGCTGTGCTGCGAGAGAGTGCCCTATCCCAGGCCCAAGGTTGGGGGCAGGGAAATGCCATAACTGTTCACACTAGTCTGCCCTTGCAGGAGTGAATAATTGCTGCTACCACCCACTCTCTCTAGCCTCAGCAAGGCAGTGGGACCATGCTGTGACTGTGAGCCCTCACCCTTCTTGTGAGGCAACAGGAAGGTACTGTGTCACAGTGTGCCTACCTCGGCTAGCAGAGTAGGTGGAGAACACACAAATGGTGTCTGCCAGAGCCTTTGTCTCCAGAGAGACCCCTGAATCTCCGCTGCCCCTCAGGCAGATACCCTCAGATGAACAAATGAATTTTCTTGCCATACAGTCTAGGCACTTTAAAAGGCGGAGGTGAACCATGAGAGACTACGGACTCTGAAAAACAACCTGAGGGTCTTGAAGGGGCAGGGGGTGGGAGGTTGGGGAACAAGGTAGTGGGTATTAGGGAGGTCATGTATTGCATGGAGAACTGGGTGTTGTGCAAAAACAATGAATACTGTTACACTGAAAAGAAATTAAAAAAATAATTTTTCCACATCAAAAAAAAAAAAAAAAAGTGGTGCTTTTGAGCAGGATCCCAGGATGCGTGAGACCAAACATGAGCTCTTTAGAAGGATAACCTCAGTTGCCTATAGTACTTTGGATCCCTCATCTCCCTTGGTTTTCTAAGTCAGGCATCTCTGGGGAACTCATCTCTCTGGTGCAGATCCCAAGGGTTGGACTGCCTGATATGGGGCACCAATTCCTCACTTTTCCAGAGGAAGCACCAGACTGGTGAGACCCCTCCCTATTGTGTGCAGGGCTCTGAGACTTGAGTTTTTTGTGAAGACCACATCTCTGCCTCTCTTACCTGTCTCAATGACATTCTTTTATCTGTTGATTGTCATCCAGACTTCAGATGTTTTTCACAGGGAAATGATCCATATGTAGCTGTAGATTTGATGTGTTTATGTTTATGGGAGATCAGTTCAGGATCTTCCTTTGCCACCATCGTGAATCCCTTTCCAGAATACATTTTGATAGTGTTTTATCAGACAAGATAGTCCCTTTCCATACTACTTCCTCAGCATCTAACAGGTGTATTATGTAATGGATTTTTCCTAAAGTAATTGCTCAAATCTATGAAATGGTATTAGTTTTACTCTTCCTGTCCTGTTCTGACCTTTAAACTCTCTGAGTCCTAAATTCATGTTGCATTTCTTTCTAAGAACCTTGGAGGAGTACCCATTTTAAAAGACTTTATTTATTCAATTATTATTATTATTATTACCATTGACATTTACTGTTATGTCTCAGCACAGGCACTGATTGATGGGGGTGTTGTATGAACGTCCTCCCTGCTTGTTAACTACACTTCATGAGAGTAATGTAAACCTTCTCTCTTTGATAATTTACTGTATTCTCTCCTGAGGACAAAGCCAGGAGTGAGTCTATTGCTGTAAGGCCAAAGAGCATGATTGATAGTATGGATATAGAACAAGCCAAGTCATGGGCCTTGTGTGCATAATAGGTTCTGTAGGTGAGGGACAGATGGGAGTGACGTGAAGGGAGAGAACTGAAGTGACACGAAGAAATAATCTATTTTTATCTTCTTTAATGGCACCAGCCTGGATCAGAAAATTTCAGAGCACACAGAACCAGTGATTCAGAACTCATACTGTAATTATACATCCATTATTTTCATGTGAGCTCTTGGATCATGATTTATCAGAGATTTTTTTGAGACATTTTTATGGAAAAATGGAAAGTGTTTTTGACAGATATCAGTCTAATAAATGACTTCAGAGACATAGAGAGCTGAAAAAAGCATTGTTGGAAATTAGTTACTTTTTGTGAACCCAGCAGAGAACTGATCTCACAGGAAGAAGAAGCAACATGAAAACTAGAGAGTGACAGGCACTCACTGGGAGAAGTAAGAACGCAGCATTACTCAGGGCAGACATAGACTGAAGAAGTTAAAAGTTCAAAGATGAAACCAGGAAATTTTAACAAATTGAGCAACGACACAAACAAGCATATGTTGGATCAAATTCCAAAGAATAAAATAAATGTCCATGAGTCCATATGAAAAAATAAATAACAGAAAAATTATTCATGACATAGATACAGGTATTCATGCCGCCAAGAGGTAGAGTTTAATTCCCTTCCCCTTGAGTGTGCACTGAATTTAGTGATTGGCTTCTAGCTGATAGAGATTTGAGGGGAAAAAGTGTAACTTTTCATCAGAGAAATCTGGTAGGTGCCATCTAAACCCCGTGATCAAGCTAACATCCCCAGTGATTAGTCAAGCTTCTGTCATGTGCGTCCTGATATGATGCATAAAAAGGGACTCACCTTTGTGCTATACTTCTCCCCAAACATAACCCCAGCCTAATTAATAGAAAATATCAGAAAAATCCAAAATGAGAGAACTTCAAATGTGAAAAAGTCTTGAAAAAGAAGAAAGGGCTGTGGAAGTATCACAGATTGAGGATGACTAAGCTGTTACATAACTAAATTCTATGTGTTATCCTTATTTGGATTCTGGGAGAGACAAAGGACACTAGTGGAAGACACTGGTGAAATCAGAATAAAATCTGTAGTTAACAGTGGTACCGATGTTCACTGCAAAGTATTACAGACATAACATGGTTGTATAACATGTTGACAGTAAGGGAAGCAACTTACAGAAGTCATCACTTTCAGCCTTACAGTAAGAAAAATCAGGACAAACTGGAAATCAGTAGCTTTTCTTGGGCTCCTCAGAGAACCAAGGCTTCAAGACTAGTTGCCTCCCTGAAATTTAGAGAGGCAAGCATATCCAGAGAGACAGGAGCTGAGCCGGTGACTGCCTCCTGAGGTCTGTAACAAGCACAATCAAGCCACAGACACGTGGGGAAACTTACATGATACTTTTCACAAATGGCTGGAGGCTGGCTGTGACTCATTGGGAAAATCCTGGGGGCCACCATATTGGGGACTTCTCCATCAGGACCCCATACATTCTCATGGTGAGGATAGAGAAAGGTGCCCTTGTGGCTTTGGAGTGGGGTGAAGGAGAGGAGGAGGTAGTTGGGACATAAGAATTATTTGGGAATATGTCCAGATCTTTCTATAGAACAGAAGTGTGCTCTCCAGGAGAAAGAACCTGGCCTGAATGTAATTCTGAAATCTTATCCCAGTCTTTACCATGTAAAAATTAGAGACAAAAAGCATATAGAATTAAAATTATGCTTAGTAATTAAGTTTTAGTATTTTCTCTTTTTTATAAGTGACCTGGGTATCTAAAGAAAACTATTAACTCAGGTTAGCATAAGTTTAAGGTTTTAAGTTATGTAAAGAGCTTGGAAACTATTTTTATACTACAAATCTTAAGTACTGTTGAAATAACGTTGGTCAGAAGAAGGTTCAATTTGGTTAAGGAAAAATTTGCATTCTTGATAGTCTGAAACAGCTGTAGCCACAGGTGGGTTTATTTAATCAGGAAACCTTTGTAAGTTTGGGAAGAATATACCCAAATGGAATAGAAATATATGATGCTAGAAATGCCACTGTTTCAACCAACAATATCAAACTAGTCCTGATTGCTAAAGACCTACCCAAATTATGGAAACTTGAATTTTGAAAATCCTTGAGTCAGTTTGCATAAGAATACTTTTAAAGCATATGAAAGTACTAAAAGTTAAATTTCCCAAATTTCTGGGAATTTTAGAACTGTTCAATCTGTATGTGTTTATTTATCATTACAGCAATTAAAATAGAAGTCCTTTTCAGGAATTTATGGTGTAATTTTGTAATACCATCCAAAGGTAGGAAACTATTAAATTTGTGTAGACACAAAAACATCCAGACAGACACAAATAAAGAGCTTTAATTCTAAAACTTCTGCATGCATAAGGCAAAAGCCCATAAATGAGAATACATGGTGCCTATTTCTGGTTATGCAGAAGAGCTAGTTATCACCATTTCCACCAATATTTGTGGAGAAGATCTTTGAGATTTCCTTTGGGCTAATGTGTAATTTTATGAAGGCTGTGGGCTAAATTTTGGGTGAAAAACCAAGGAGAGACCCAGTGGCCTATTTGGGTGTCTCCAAAACCCATCTGAGTGGTGAAGCCTCCTGCCTCATCCTTCCAAGGAGCTTCTCAGCCTCCAGTGTTAGCAGCTGCAGTGCGTTGGGTCCGTTAAGTTTCTGTCTCTACAGAAGGTTGAACAGGGGACAGTGTGTGGTGGTGGAGGAGGAGTCTCCTTGGAAAGTGGCTGTCTTAGTGTATTTGTCAGTCAGGGAGTTTCCTTGGCTTTGGGGGGTCAGCTTTGATTTTGAAAGTAGCTAATTATTTACATGGAGCTTTCTAATAGTGACTTGGGCACTATTTTTAGTGGGTCTTTTTGCAACTGTCATTGAACACTCTTTGTTTCTATTAAAGGGTGCTGAGTGGCCTTGACAGGAGCAAAGGTAGTTCAAGTTATCAGTGAGAGCCATTCAGGACAAAGGTAGCTGGGCATGAGTCATGGACCTGGAGGGGGGCCATCAGGAAAGCCAACAATACTGATGTTCTGACTGGAGAAAGTTATTCTCTTTCCAGAAGGTTTATGACAGCCATGGGACTAAGCAGGCAACCATGCTGGGTAGTGAGAGGTTCTAGTAAGACAGAAAAAGGTTTGGCTGAAGGTATGTCATGTGGTGGGCATCACAGATGCATGTCACTTCTAGGGTTCTCTGCTCTTCCCGACTGCATGGCCTCTGTTAGACAAACCTCCTGTAGGGATTCATAATTCTCTTCTCCCACACAGATGGCCAACCTAACACGAGCTTACCCTTCCTCTCACTAATTAACGATTCTTCTCCACTAACTTCTACTCTGT
>NW_022633141.1:0-7169 GCF_010015895.1 Lontra canadensis
TGTGCCCTCTATCCCTACACTTTGAAGAGTTTTGATCAGGAAGGGATGCAGTACTTTTTCAAATGCTTTTTCAGCCTCTACTGAGAGTATCATGTGGTTCTTGTTCTTTCTTTTATTAATGTATTGTATCACATTGATTGATCTGAGGATGTTGAACCAACCTTGCAGCCCTGGAAAAAATCCCACTTGGTCATGGTGAATAATCCTTTTAATGTACTTTTGGATCCTATTGGCTAGTATTTTGGTGAGAATTTTTGTATCTGTATTCATCAAGGATATTGGCCTGCAATTCTCTTTCTTGATGGGACCCTTGTCTGGTTTTGGGGTCAAGGTGATGCTGGCCTCATAAAATGAGTTCCCATGATTTTTAAAAAATTCCTCTTTAATTTCCTAGTTGACCCATACATTCTTTTTTTAATATTTATTTATTTATTTATTTGACAGAGAGATCACAAGTAGGCAGAAAGGCAGGCAGAGAGAGGGAGAAGCAGGCTCCCTGCTGAGCAGAAAGCCCAATGTGGGGCTTGATCCCAGGATCCCCCAAGATAATGACCTGAGCCAAAGACAGAGGCTTTAGCCCACTGAGCCACCCAGGTGCCCCGACCCATACATTCCTTACTAGGATGCTATTTAACCTCCAAGTATTTGAGTTCCTTCCAAATTTCATTTTGTGATTGAGTTCAAGTTTCAAAGCATTGGGCTCTGAAAATATGCAGGGAGTAATCCCAATCTTTTCACATCAGTTGAGACTTGATTTATAACCCAGTATGTGATCCATTCTGGAGAATGTTCCATGTGCACCTGAGAAAAATGTGCATTCTGCTGCTTTTGGACAGAATGTTCTGTATGTATCTATGAAGTCCATCTGGTCCAGTGTGCCTTTCAATTCCCTTGTTTCCTTGTTTATCTTCTGATTAGATGATCTGTCTATTGCTGTGAGTGTGATGTTAAAATTCACTATTATTATTGTATGATTATCAATGTGTTTCTTTAATTTGGTTATTAATTGGTTGATATAACTGCCTGCTCCCAAGTTAGGAGCATAAATATTTATAGTTATTAGTTTTTCTTATTGGAAAGACCCTTTAAGTATGATATAGTGTTCCTAACTGATTTAGACTGCATCTCAGAGCATTTTTAATTTTGGCCTGATTTAATTTTATTTCTGCACTAAGAGATTCTCTAGCTGTCTTTTATGTTTATTCAAGCCCAGCTGGTAACTTTATAATTGTTATCCTGAATTCCGGCTCTGGCTTTTTACTTATATCCATATCAATTAGATCTGCGGCAGAGAATATTACCTCTGTTTCTTTCTTTTATTGTGAATTCCTCTTTATAGTCATTTTTCCCAAAGAAGAATGGATAAGTGAATGAACAAAATTAAAAATATTACTCATGACCCAAGAAAAATACACACTACATAAATCCAAACAGGCCAGAAATTAAAAAAAAAAAAAGGTGGGTGGGTGGGAAAAAAGAATATAATTTTCCAGGTGGACAGTACAGCGTTATCCACTTGGTCCTTGGTGTATTTTGGTTTGTTTGTTAGAAGACGGCAAACCCCAAAATTGTAAAGAAAGCAAATAATACACATACAAAAATAAAAAGTGAACATAGTGAAAGGATGCCAAAAATGAAGACTATATCTATAAAATGTAGATGTAAAAAATGAACGTTAAAAATTATTTAAAAAGTTGATAAGAAAGTAATTGTAAAGGAAAAAAAAAAGAAAAGGAAAAATTTAAGTGGAAACATAAATGAATTATGAGAGAAACACCTTGAATTCAATATATTATTTTCTCCTAGCCCTGGGGTTTTGCAGTCCTGTGTGTTCAGTAAACTTGGTGTTCCCCTGTTGTTTCAGCTGGTCTTCCTAGGGAGGGGCCTGCTCTGCTGATTCTCAGGTATCTTTGCTTGGACAGAGTTGTACCACCTCTTGTCGGGGTGCTGGGCTCAGTGTAATTACTGCTGTTGGTTCCACTATGTGGCTTTTGTACCCTGCAGGGCTTCTGTGCCTCTCTAGAGGATGAAAACAAAAATGGCTCTACCTGGATCTTGAGCCCCAGAGCCCAGAGCCCCTCTCTTCAGCAAACCTCCAGGGACAAACAATCTTCACTTTTGTGTGTGCCAAACTGTGCAGATGTCTGTAGTGTGAGCCTGCATCCATCCTCCAAGGGGAAGGCAGAGGGGCCTGCTTTTCTGTCCCTTGCTGGGACCCCACACAGGAAGTGGTACACTGATGGTTCATGCTCCCATGCCATCCCTCCAGGGAGGAAGGTGGAGGTACGCCAATTTTCTTTCCTTTGCAAGGTCCCTGGAAGAAAGATTTTGCCTGGTTGTGGTGTTGGTCATGGTTTATGGTGAATGAGCTGAGATCTCCTCCTGGACTCACTGACCCTTACTAGCTTTCCAGGTCCAGTGCATAGGAACACCACTGACTCAGACATCCCTGTTCTACACCCCAGGGATCCTGAGACCAAACTAGTAACACCTAGGATTCTGCTCCACTTTGCCAACTGAGCACCTTTCAGAGAACTGAGCACTTTTCAGAGAAGTCCCACATTAGAGCAGATTCTAAAGATACCAATATTGTACTTGGGGGTTATATCACTTTCTGGTAGTGGGTTTATAGAGGCTCCCTTCCCCTGCTGATTATCTTTATATATCTATATATCTATATGTAGATATATAGATATATCTCCTCGGATTCACTTCTCCACACTTCCTATCTTGTAAAAGTTATCACTTTTCTATTTGTAGAAGTCCAGCAATTCTTTTACTACATCTCAGGTTGAATTCATAGCTGTTCAGAATGATTTGATAGTTATTTATCTAAATTCAGGGAACCAGATGAAATGAGGTCTCCTACTCTTCCACCATCTTGTCTCCAATCACAAGGTAAAGACTTTTAGACAAAATGCCAAGAAGGAGGAATTCTTCCCAAATTAAACAACAAGATAAGGCCATGACCAGAGATCTATGTGAGACAAATATAATGAAAAAGCATTATACCTCATACCACATTAATAAAAGAAAGGATAAGAACCATAAGCCCATTTCAGTAGATACAGAAAAAAAGCATTTGACAAAATATAACATCCATTCATGAAAAAAAAAACCTTCAATAAAGTAGGTTTAAAAAGAACATACCTCAACATAACAAAGCCCATCTATGAAAACCCCACAGCTAATATCATCTTCAGTGGAAAAAAAAAAAAAACCTGAGATTTTCCTCTATGGTCAGGAACAACACAGGGATGACCAATCTTACCACTGTTATTTAACATAGTACTGGAAGTCCTAGGCACAGCAATCAGACAATGAAAAGAAATGAAAGGCATCCAAATCATCAAGGAAGAAGTAAAACATTCACTGCTTGCATATGATATGATACTCTACAGAATAACCCAAAAGAATACACCAAAAACTTGCTAGAACTGGTAGACAAATTCAGTAAATACTCAGGACATTGTGGAGATTCCTCAAGAAATTAAAAATGGAACTTCCCTATGACCCTGCCATTGCACTACTGGGTATTTACCCCAAGGATACAGATGTAGTGAAACGAAGGGCCATCTGTACCCCAATGTTTATAGCTGCAATGGCCACGGTCGCCAAACTGTGGAAAGAACCAAGATGCCCTTCAACGGATGAATGGATAAGGAAGATGTGGTCCATATACACTATGGAGTATTATGCGTCCATCAGAAAGGATGAATACCCAACTTTTGTAGCAACATGGACAGGACTGGAAGAGATTATGCTGAGTGAAATAAGTCAAGCCGAGAAAGTCAATTATCATATGTTTCACTTATTTGTGGAGCATAACAAATAGCATGGAGGACAAGGGGAGATGAAGAGGAGAAGGGAGTTGAGGGAAGTTGGAAGGGGAGGTGAACCATGAGAGACTATGGACTCTGATAAACAATCTGAGGGGTTTGAAGCAGCGGGGGGTGGGAGGTTGGGGGATCGAGGTGGTGGGTATTGGAGAGGGCACGGATTGCATGGAGCACTGGGTATGGTGCAAAAATAATACTGTTACGCTGAAAAAATAAAAAAATAAAAAAAATACTCAGGATACAAAATCAACCTACAGAAATTTTTTGCATTTCTTTCTTTCTTTCTTTTTTTATTTTTTTTTTTTTTTTGTAAATCTCTTGCTTTCCTATTGACCAATAATGAAGCAGGAGAAAGAGAAATCTGATTTGGCTAAAGCATATTTTCCTGGGGTTGTTGCCACCCTTTTAGTATTTTACTTGCTCCTTCATATACTCTTATCTGGGCAAAATGACACGGCGAAAAAATTCACCACAAAAAAAAGAAAAAGAGGCAGTACCAAAGGCTAGGGACCTAATCAATACAGACACTGGTAATATGTCAGATCTAGAGTTCAGAATGACGATTCTCAAGGTTCTAGCTGGGCTCGAAAAAGGCATGGAAGATATTAGAGAAGCCCTCTCAGGAGATATAAAAGCCCTTTCTGGAGAAATAAAAGAGCTAAAATCTAACCAAGTTGAAATCAAAAAAGCTATTAATGAGGTGCAATCAAAAATGGAGGCTCTCACTGCTAGGATAAATGAGGCAGAAGAGAGAATTAGCGATATAGAAGACCAAATGACAGAGAATAAAGAAGCTGAGCAAAAGAGGGACAAACAGCTACTGGACCACGAGGGGAGAATTCGAGAGATAAGTGACACCATAAGAAGAAACAACATTAGAATAATTGGGATTCCAGAAGAAGAAGAAAGAGAGAGGGGAGCAGAAGGTATATTGGAGAGAATTATTGGAGAGAATTTCCCCAATATGGCAAAGGGAACAAGCATCAAAATCCAGGAGGTTCAGAGAACCCCCCTCAAAATCAATAAGAATAGGTCCACACCGCGCCACCTAATAGTCAAATTTACAAGTCTTAGTGACAAAGAGAAAATCCTGAAAGCAGCCCGGGAAAAGAAGTCTGTAACATACAATGGTAAAAACATTAGATTGGCAGCAGACTTATCCACAGAGACCTGGCAGGCCAGAAAGAGCTGGCATGATATATTCAGAGCACTAAACGAGAAAAACATGCAGCCAAGAATACTATATCCAGCTAGGCTATCACTGAAAATAGAAGGAGAGATAAAAAGCTTCCAGGACAAACAAAAACTGAAAGAATTTGCAAACACCAAACCAGCTCTACAGGAAATATAGAAAGGGGTCCTCTAAGCAAAGAGAGACCCTAAAAGTAGTAGATCAGAAAAGAACAGAGACAATATACAGTAACAGTCACCTTACAGGCAATACAATGGCACTAAATTCATATCTCTCAATAGGTACCCTGAATGTTAATGGGCTAAATGCCCCAATCAAAAGACACAGGGTATCAGAATGGATAAAAAAACAGAACCCATCTATATGTTGCCTACAAGAAACTCATTTTAAACCCAAAGACACCTCCAGATTTAAAGTGAGGTGTTGGAAAACAATTTACCATGCTAATGGACATCAGAAGAAAGCAGGAGTGGCAATCCTTATAGCAGATCAATTAGATTTTAAGCCAAAGACTATAATAAGAGATGAGGAAGGACACTATATCATACTCAAAGGATCTGTCCAACAAGAAGATCTAACAATTTTAAATATCTATGCCCCTAACGTGGGAGCAGCCAACTATATAAACCAATTAATAACAAAATCAAAGAAACACATAACCAATAATACAATAATAGTAGGGGACTTTAACACTCCCCTCACTGAAATGGACAGATGATCCAAGCAAAAGATCAACAAGGAAATAAAGGCCTTAAATGACACACTGGACCAGATGGACATCACAGATATATTCAGAACATTTCATCCCAAAGCAACAGAATACACATTCTTCTCTAGTGCACATGGAACATTCTCCAGAATAGATCACATCCTGGGTCCTAAATCAAGTCTCAACCGGTATCAAAAGATTGGGATCATTCCCTGCATATTTTCAGACCACAATGCTCTGAAGCTAGAACTCAATCACAAGAGGAAATTTGGAACGAACCCAAATACATGGAGACTAAACAGCATCCTTCTAAAGAATGAATGGGTCAACCAGGAAATTAAAGAAGAATTGAAAAAATTCATGGAAACAAATGATAATGAAAACACAACGGTTCAAAATCTGTGGGACACAAAAGGCAGTCCTGAGAGGAAAATATATAGCGGAACAAGCCTTCCTCAAGAAACAAGAAAGGTCTCAGGTACACAACCTAACCCTACACCTAAAGGAGCTGGAGAAAGAACAAGAAAGAAACCCTAAACCCAGCAGGAGAAGAGAAATCATAAAGATCAGAGCAGAAATCAATGAAATAGAAACCAAAAAAAAAAAAAACAAAAAAACAATAGAACAAATCAACGAAACTAGGAGCTGGTTCTTTGAAAGAATTAATAAGATTGATAAACCCCTGGCCAGACTTATCAAAAAGAAAAGAGAAAGGACCCAAATAAATAAAATCATGAATGAAAGAGGAGAGATCACAACGAACACCAAAGAAATACAGACAATTATAAGAACATACTATGAGCAACTCTACGCCAACAAATTTGACAATCTGGAAGAAATGGATGCATTCCTAGAGACATATAAACTACCACAACTGAACCAGGAAGAAATAGAAAGCCTGAACAGACCCATAACCAGTAAGGAGATTGAAACAGTCATCAAAAATCTCCAAACAAACAAAAGCCCAGTGCCAGTCGGCTTCCCGGGGGAATTCTACCAAACATTTAAATAAGAATTAATTCCTATTCTCCTGAAACTGTTCCAAAAAATAGAAATGGAAGGAAAACTTCCAAACTCATTTTATGAGGCCAGCATCACCTTGATTCCAAAACTGGACAAGGATCCCATCAAAAAAGAGAACTACAGACTAATATCCTTGATGAACACAGATGCAAAAATTCTCACCAAAATACTAGCCAATAGGATTCAACAGTACATTAAAAGGATTATTCACCACGACCAAGTGGGATTTTTTCCAGGGCTGCAAGGTTGGTTCAACATCCTCAGATCAATCATTGTGATACAATACATTAATAAAAGAAAGAACAAGAACCACATGATACTCTCAGTAGAGGCTGAAAAAGCATTTGACAAAGTACAGTATCCCTTCCTGATCAAAACTCTTCAAAGTGTAGGGATAGAGGGCACA
>NW_022633142.1:0-7167 GCF_010015895.1 Lontra canadensis
GTAACAAGTACTAAATATGTAACAACAAACCAAATCCCCATTATTCATGTGGGACATGAGGAATCTGGTTTCTGGCCAGATCTGTCAAAGCCTGGAAGTCTTTAGTCTACAACTGGAAGTTACCAGCTCTTCTCAGACCCACCAGAGATGTTGTGATAGGATATCTTTGTCTGATCAGGCTGCTATGACAAATACCACTACCTGGGTAGTGTATAAACTGTAGAAATGAATTCCATCAGAGTTATGAAAGATGGAAGTCCAAGGTCAAGTCATGCAGCACATCCAGGCCCCCTCACTTAGCCTGTGCTGGGAGGGGGTCAGTCCCAGTGGTCTCCAGAATGTTGTGGACAGTAGGTCCAGGCTTTTCTTTAGAGGCTCATATTGCTCTCAGGGTCTTGCGCTCTGGGGTTATGCTGAGATAGTCAACCCATAGCCACCCCCTCATCAAGTATTTCCACATCCTTTCTGATTTCTCTGGAACAAGATCTCCCCTTCCGTCCAGTAGGAACAGGCTGAGAATTTTCCAAAATTCTCAGTTCTGCTTCATACTGATTAACGATTATGTCTTCATATCATTTGTTCTTCCCACACTTCACCATAAGAATGCCAGAGAAACCTTCTGATGCTTTAAGCCTTGGGTCAGAAATTCCCTCAGCCTCTTACCAAGTTGCACTCTCCCATGTTCTTCCTTTCAGATTTCAATGCAAGCAAGCTCTCTACCCGTCTACAGCATAGGTCACCTCCTCTCCATTTCACAAAGGCACATTCCTCACCTTGTCTGTGACAACATCAGAGTGGCCCATAATGTTTATGTCTCACCACATACAGTCCATAGCATTTAGATACTCTCTAGGAAGATTGGGGCTTTCACTGTAGGTCTCTTCTTTCCTTCTTGGGTCTCCCATGAATCACCCTTTAAGACCCCTTTCTGACAATATAGGCTTCTTCTGCGCACATCACAGTAGCCTGCTAGCCCTTACCCATTACTCAGATCCAAACAGCTTCCATGATTTAGGTCCTTGTTACAGCAGCTCCACACTTCTCAGGATGGTATAACAGAGAGCATAAACCAGGTAGCTTACAAATACATTTCTCACATTTCTGGAGCCTTCCAAGTGCAAGATCAAGGTATTGGCATATTTGCTGTGTAGTGAGTGCCTCCATCTAGTTCATTGGGCATGTCTTCAAACTGTGTCTTCATATGGTAAATGGAAGGTTTTGAGCATTCTGTGGGATCATAACAGCTCTGATTCCATTCATAACCTAACATTCTCCCAGAGCCCTTACTCCTTTGCCATCTCATTGGACATTACATTAGAACACTTGAATTTGCCGGGGACACATATATTCAGATCATTGTTCAGGGAAAACTGTGACCCAAAAATTGAGTTTACAAATGGGCATATACAAGGAATCACAACTTACTAGGGCAAAAGCCACCCACAGATATATCCACAGGACTCATAGGAAAGTAGAGAAATATCTACAGGACCCACAAGAAAATAGGAAAATTGAACTGTAGATGGTGAATTGATGACGGTTCAGTGTGGAGATGTCTGAGTTGAAGCTCCTGTGGAATTGGTGACAACCTTCGGGGTGCCCTACAAGTTTGTCTTTTAAGTCCAGAAGCCCCACCTCATTTCCTCAGGAATGAAAGGATGAACATTTGCTGTGCTTCCAAGGTGGGGAAAGATCCTCTTGAGAAACTTTCCAGATAATTCAAGACCTGGGTGAAGGTAAATGCCAACATCCAGTTCATTCTAGTTTTGGGTGGGGTAAGGGAAGCACTCCCTCCTCTCCCCTCTCCTTAGGCCTTCCTGTGTCACCTGAGTGAGGTGTAACCTGAGATTCTCTTGTGAGGATGACATCAATGGTCTCAGGTCAGGGATAGAAAGGCCAACCATAGACTCTAAATACCAGTCTATACCCACACCTTATCCCCATATGAAAGGGATATTCTATAATAATAACAAGAAAAAGCAAAGAAAGCTAGAAAACTAGAAGTTATTTTTGAATTCTATATGGATTCCAGCTCAAAATGAGCAAAACCAGGGACATGAGAGGAAATGTCAGTGTTCTCTCATCAGTGGGTGATTCATTATTTTTCTTCTGAATCGTATTTTGGGCTATAGTTTCCAGGTTAGCCCCGCTTTAGGGTTCTGTCATCATGATAGACCTTTGTTATTGAGCCTCACTCTACAATTGGCACCTGCTGGGGATCAGGAAAGAGTGACTGGACTCTAGCCCCATGGGGCTCAGGGTCCAGGACAGGTTGAGGGAGAAGTTACAACAGGGCAGACTGAGGACATGGGATAATTGAAGGATGGCAACAGTTGGGCAAGGATCCAGGCTCTACCAGGTAGATCTGATGATTCATGTGGGTTTCCTGTGTGGAAGCCAGGAAAGACGTTTCAGATACATCCCCCAAGGCTGCTCTCATAGACTCCCCCCAGAGCAGAACCCAGCAGTACTGCGATGGGTTTTTCTCTCTGGCTGTCATCCTGCAAGTCATCCTGCCTATTTCATTGGGGGAAATCAGGGAGCATATCCCCTCAGGTGGGCTGCCTTTCCACCCAAGAGATGGAGCGGTGCCTCCAGAGGGACAGTTCCTGATCATCAGTGTCCATGCACTTGGATAATGAGCCAGAGGATAAACTCTAGCTAGGACTACAAGGACCCAGTTTGGGTAGATGTCCTGGGGGTGTTTTCATAACCATGTGGAGGCAGTGTGTGCCTGCTGAGGGCAGAGAACAGGAACAAAGCTCTCAGAAAGCCTGGGCTGTGCTGGTACTTCTCAGGGATGATGAGAATTCCTGCAGGTCCTTTTTGGAGAAAGAAAAACAGGATATGGATGAGATTGATGAAGGAAAGTTCCCTAGGGACTGGTGAGATCTCATCTACACATAGACAATGTTATCTCGTTCTGGTTGGCTGCATGGAGAATATGAGAAATTAGAGAACGAAGAAATAACCATATATATCCCTGAGTGAATCTAGAGAGGCAAGTGGGGAAACCCCTTATCTCAATAAAAAGCCCCTCCCCTCCAACTGCCCCTGCTCCTGGGTCTGATTTGTGTCTGTGGATCTTGAGTGCACTGTGCTGAAGTGAGCACCCCCTGGTGTCCTGAGCACCTTGAGAGCACTGAACTATCTGATCCTTCTGTCCTAATCTTTCCCTGGTGCCCTGAGAGCCCCTGTGCCCTGAGAGCCCCCTGGTGTTCAGAGTAACTCCTGGTGACTTGAGCACCTGTTGGGGACCTGAGCTCCCTCTGGTAACCAGAGGGTCTCCTGGGGCCTCGAGCACCCCTGCAGCCCAGCTATTCCTGTGTCCCTGCAGGAAAGTTTGTGTCTGGGCTCACCCCCAGAGTGTACACACTGGGTACACACATTATAGTAACACACAGTGGTGTCCTCATCTCTCAGGCTGTTCATCTGTAGGATCAGCATGTTCTTGGCATCATCTCATGAGATGGTGAATTGGCCTTTCACAGTGTCTTCGAAATATATGTAATTACCACCACTTGTAGTGGCTGAGACCCACTGCAGCCCCTACCCTAGAGCCTGGCAAACCCAACTCATGCCATAGTCACTGAAAGTGAACCCAGAGGCTGCACAGGAGAGTCTCAGGGACCCCCCAGGCTTCACCAGATATCCCCCAGACTCCACCAGCTGCACCTCCCACTGGACACCTGCAGACACAAGACATCCTGTTCAAGAAACTGTCCTTCACTCACTGTTTTTCTTACTCATATCCACTTTCTTATTCAATGTCTCTTGTTCTCTGTAAATTACCTTTGAAAAGAGTAACAGGGAAAACCCATCCAAGAATAAACTCCATCATGAGCTGTCTGTGTTCTGTCCTGAACACTGAATGGAAAACCTGGGAATCCCGAGACTGGGGCTCCCATCCCAGCTCCAGGCTTGGGGCTGGGCTTGTTTAATCAGCATAAGGTGAACCCTGTTTGCGTGACCCTTTACTATGTAGCCAGCATGGTATCTATACTGACAGAGAGGACAGTAACCAGAGCAGCTGTGACTGCCTTTGATTTGGTGATACTGACAGGATTTGAGAAAAGATGAAGTTTAATTATATAATTTTCAGAGTACCTGCTTGATTTTCATTTACCAGTTTGATTTCACATAGTCACACACATTGGGGTGTAGGCATCATGTTTCCCCTTAAAGTGACATGATCCTACACCCAGAATTATGGAGAGTTTGTGAGGTGTCCAAGAACAGTCTGGGGTGAGAGTGAGCCCTGGGATTTGGTCCTGTGCTCCTCCCACAGGACCTACTATCCACCCTGAGCCCCCTGCAGGACAGAGTGCACAGGCTCACGGGGAATGTGGGATCATGCCTGTAGTGAGGACAAGATGATCTGTTCTAGAATTTATCTGAAATACAGAATCAGGGTGCATGCAGATGGTCTTTCAAGTCTCTAAGGTTTCACTGTCACTGGGTTCACCCCAAGTCATCTCTGGGATTATTTGTAATAGTTTTGATGAGGGTGCTTGATGTAGGATGGACTGCACACAGGCAGAGAGTGGGATATGAGAAACACAGGTGTCAGAATCAACAGTATCCAGAGCAAGAAAATCCATTTTCCACAAAATTTCCTGTATTTGCAATTCTTTCTTCCTCATTCCTTCTTCACTCTGTCCCTACATTACTATTGATCATGTTACCTCACACTAGGTTTAATATTCTAGAATATATAACTTTGTATTTGTATGAAATGTACCTTTTTTTCTAGGGCTTCTATTGCTGAGCCAAATAATTGACAATACCCCCATATTTATTATGTTTTTTATGATGGGCAGCTTTCCAAAGATGACATAGAGCACAATATGTCCACTTTTAAGCCGATGATTGGGCTTGGAATTGTTCCCATATTTCTGTATTTTATTTTCATTTATGTATTTATTTATTTATTTATTTATTTACAGTACATCTAATGTACAACTAATGATGTACATACAGTACATCATTAGTTTTGATGTAGTGTTTCTGTATTTCAATAAACTCACTATCAGATTGGAGTTGCAAGAGCAAAATAAATAAATAGAGCAAACTTCAGATCATCAAATTCATGTCAATATACCTTCTAATTGTGGTCATGAGACAAACAATAATCTTAAACTCTCAGGAGTGACAAGTACTCACAGGGGCTAAGAACCAGCATCTTGGCATATTGTGAATGCAGATCCTTGATGACAAATAAACAAATACCAGGTTTAGATAGAATATTTAATGGATTCCTTGTCATCATGTGAGCTAAAGGTGTTATAGTGAGAGGTTCTCCAGGACCATATCATTAAACCAATCCTGTCCTCATGAATTCCTGATGTAGGATGGGGACAAATCATGAAAAGCCTCCCCACACCCCGGTGGTCCTGGCAGGATGGGAGGAAGATGACTCAGAGCAGGAATGCATGGAGATCCACGCATCCTGTGTCCACCACAGAAATAAGGAATTTATCTGCAGAGGAAGCCCTCAGAAGAAGCATCCTGGGGTCACAGGTGGAACCCCATAGGATCTGGGAGAGGAACAGACGTCACCGTCTCAGTTCTGTTGAGGACCACACACCCTTTTCACATGGAATGAGAGCCTTAGTCTTCAGGGAAAGGTAGGGAAACAGGAAGCTGAGGACACCCAGGGACCACTGGAGCTGTGGGAGGGGACAACCGGGAAGAACAGAATGACTGTGTACCCAGAGACAGGCAAGAATACATGGACCTGGACCACTGGTGGAGGAGGGGCAGTGACACACGAAGGCCTCCCCTGACCCAGGTTCTGGGGAGCACCTGAGGCTAAGGCTACGTCATCAAGTCAGAGTCCTTGTAGTCTGAAGCCTTCCACCACAGTAATGACTGTCACCTGAGTAGAGCAGAGGAGTGTACTGGAGAGTGGAAGTAGATTCTACATGGGGGAGCTCAAGGAGATCACAGCGCTGATCCGGGAGCAGAAACAGGAGATCTCTGGAGGAATCTGAACTCTTGTGTGGCTACAGCAGAGACACTTTTCACTGCTGCTACCCAGACAGCCCATTTTCCAGTGGAGCCAGGAAGAGAGTCACACGCTCGACAGCATAGGCCTCACAAAGAGAGGGTGTGATCAAGCATAAAACATAACAATATGATACCAAGTGCCCTGTGCATAGTAGACATTCATGAAGCCCCACCATAATCCCAGGGGCTCCGTACTGTTAGAGAACCTCTCTGTTCCACCCGCCCCTCTATTCTCTTGTGGTTCAAGTCCTGGGTGTGCAAGATTGGGGACAGCAGATCCATGTACAAATCATGTGGACATTTGTCAAAGCTGGGTCACTCCACTGTATTTGGCAATTCAGAGCTGCTCCACTCATCATGAGCGGATTTAACTTCCCTGAAACACCTTCACGGCCAGGAATGTTCACGTGTAGAAGACAGAATAGGATGGCAGAGCTGTCAGATTTTGTCATCGCTCCAATCAGTGTCACCTCCCTGGGAACTTCCTGGGAGAACTCTAACTTCTCAGTGACACATTTACACAAGTAACGCCTTCTCTGGTCCCGCAATGACACTTCACACCTGTGTCTGGGGCAGGTCACCCCCTTTAACCTGTGTCCTCATCATTGCACTCAGTGATTTAGATCAGTGGTCTGTGAAGACTCTTCTATCGTTGTCTTCATGAATAGAGCTGTGGATTCAGGATCTTGTCCCCTGGCTCCCTGTAGGTTGTTAATGTGAATTAAATAATAAATACATTACCTGCCTGATAGAGGGATTGAAGATCATGAGAAGCTGGCAGATCCAGTTAGGAGGACACATCTGGACCCTGTGTTAGGTACTGGAAGAGTGGGCTGACCAGCTTGGGGACTGCAGAGGGGAAGAGACACCCATAGCATCCACTTCTCAAACTCAAAAGGTGTTCTCTGGGCCCTTAATCTGCACAGACAGAGATGAGTGTCCACCCTGGCTCCAGGGTGTGTGTGGACCTGGATAGAGAGCAGCTGACATCACTGTTCAGAGGGAAGGCAGTAAAAAGGAGTGTTTATATTTATGTGGGTTCAGGTCGGTTGTTATGAGGTTCTCATCCCCATGAGCAAAACAATGGGCATGTGGTGTAACAGGTGCCTGTGATGTGGATATTGTCAATGACAAATGTGGCTGGATACTAGGGTGTGT
>NW_022633143.1:0-7137 GCF_010015895.1 Lontra canadensis
ACCATGTGTGGAAAGTTTACAGGGGAAAAAAAGATGGAATCACAAAAGGGAGTAAGCAATTAGACTGTCAAAGATGAGCACGCAACTTTTTTGAAAAAGCAAAGAGAAACTCTGAAATTGGAAAAAAATATAATTGTTAAAGAAAATGCTCAGTGATGTGTTACAAGACAAACACAAAAATGTGTTGTGTGTTCTTCTAGCTGACTCTTAACCATGGTGGATTTTTCTTCTCCTCTGTGTGGTTTTTGAAAGTGAGCGCATATTTGACTGATCGAGATCTTTAAAAAAGGTGGGGGCCTGCATTGGTATTTTTCCCTCTGCAGAGGTATGCATTTATTTCTGCCAGGAATCAGAACGTACTACTAGGGTGGTCCTACTCCAGCTCTCATCCAGGTTGACTGGCTTAACCTAGGAGTCTCAGGTTTGTATCACTTCCCTTTCTTCTCACTGCACTAAAGCCTTGTCTCCTGGCACCACTGATGTGGGCAGCTGCCCCTAGCAAATCAACCTTCTGGAAGCACCCACCACTTTGGTTTCAGCTCCTGGTTTGTTAGTTTATTTCTCTCTCTTCGAGCTATGACATAAATGTAATTTTTAAAAAATGGATGTCATAGTTGTTTTGTAGGAAGGTCCTACAAATTAACTAGTCCACCACAGTGTGGGAAACAGACTCTACTAAATGTATTTTTTCACTTACTAGATATTAGGTTAAAACACAAATTAGTATGGCTGAACCAGTCCACAAGCTCTTAAACCCAAAGTATGCCCTAGTGTAGATACTGGTGGCCACAAAGATCTGGCAAACAAATACAACAATGGCAGAACCCCATGTAAGTGACTATCTTTTTGCCAACATCCTATTCTAGGCTTTATTTATTCGGAGGGAGGGTAGGCAAAAGTGAGTGAATCAAATATAAACTAAATCTTTCTGAAAACATGTCAGAAAAAAATAAAAATAAAAACCTTACTTTCTGAACAGCTTTAGACTTAAAGACACGCTTTACTTCATGTATGTATACAGTGTACTTCATTAACATTTAACACACACACAACAGACTCCTACAAGGAAATTGAAGGTGATACCATGGTTCTCCATTTTATCAAGGATAAAAGTTTTGTGATTTAGAATGGGAGTCACTATAAGTATTTGCTAAAGCTGGCTCTTGCCAAGTTCCTTAACATCATTCCCAAATTTTGGTCATACTCATTCTGGGGTTGAGGAATGCTCTGGTAGAACCTATCTCTAACAGAATTCTGACCCATTGGATGTTCCCCCACTGGATGGGGTTGGGATTATGGAGGAAGATAGTGATGTCCATGGCTACTCTCGACTTACACAGCATCCAGCTTTGTCCCATTGAAAGCATGTCCTTGGATTGAAGTAAATCCATTGTTGTATAATTTCCTACAATCAAGAGAGAGAGGAGAAATCAGTGCCTCATAAGAGGTGCTGGTTGGGCTTCATTTCTGCAGTGTCAGAAATGTGCATGAAGATTCTCAGGTCCCACAAGAAAACTTTACAGTATGTCTTGCTTGGAACATAGAATTTTTCCTACTTTGAATCCCCTTTTACCAGACAGCTCCTAGTAACTTCAAACTATTTCTCAGAAACAATTCATTTTGAGAAGCAAAGATTTGCCACCATTGAGAATTTAAAAAAAAAATATTCTACTACCTATACTCAAAAAAAGAAGAGTTTGGGGTAATACTTAACCCAATGTCAATAATGAAGGATAACTTCAGTTTTTTTTTTTTCTTTTTTTCAAATGGTTTATTTATTTATTTGACAAAGAGAGCACAAGGAGGCAGAGTGGCAGACAGAGGGAGAAGGAGGAGCAGGCTTCCTGCTGAGCTGAAAGCCCAACATAGGGCTCAATCCCAGGACCCTGAGATCACAACCTGAGCCAAAGGCAGACGCTTAATTGACTGAGCCACTCAGGTGCCCCTAACTTCAGTTTCTTTCTTTCTTTCTTTTTTTTTTTTTTAAGATTTTATTTATTTATTTGACAGAGATCACAAGTAGGCAGAGAGGCAGGCAGAGAGAGAGAGAGAGAAAGAAGGAAGCAGGCTCCCTGCTGAGCAGAGAGCGAGCCTAATGTGGGGCTCGATCCCAGGACCCTGAGATCATGACCGGAGCTGAAGGCAGAGGCCTTAACCCTCTGAGCCACCCAGGCGCCCCTAACTTCAGTTTCTTAAGACGAATATTTTTAAAGACATTGCTCACCTGAATGCATAAGCTTTATATTTTTCTGTTTAAAATGTTACATCACACTTGTATTTTATCCAAATTTTTATCCTTATAGCTTATCATAGATTAAATGCTTAATGATCGTGGGCTGGATTAAGTTGAACTTCAAAGACAAATCTAAGAAAGGAGATAGGTCATACCCTTTTGTGGAAATTTTGATGTTTTAAATTGTTGCTATGTTTCTGCAGCTAATTCATGCAATGATTCCAGGGGCTGGACTGAAGTTGACACTCTCCTCTGTCTCCTAGTCAAGCCACTGAGAGGTGGAGGTGACTTGCAAAGAAAGCCACCTTGATGTGGACCTGTCAGGAATCAGGATTTCTGACCTCAAAGTGATTCTCCCCACCCACCCAAAGGAGAGGGAGCTCTGGCCATGGGAGCTCTGGTCTCCAAGAGGATGCATGGGGACTACTGACGTGTCTTAAGAGAAGGCAGCCATGACCACAGTCAACTACAATTAGTGGCAATTGTAGGGGAACTCTGAAATGACTGTAGTCCACCACCTTTCAACTTTGATGACACATTAGAAGCACACAAGAGACTCTAAATTTGGAATTAGACCCGTCTCTGTCACTTCATAGTATGTAGATCCTGAGAACTTCTCGGCTTCTACTGCCTTCAGTTTTCTTATCTGTAAGAATACAATCATAATAATACCTAGTCAAATATATATTTATCAATGTGGGACACTTATAAGATGAGCATGTTAAAAGGAATACCCTGAAAACTTGGATTTAAACTCTGTAGTTGTGCGGAACTGAGAGTAATCTTTGTTTGTTGTTATTTTTGATTTGTTTTAAATAATCACACAATGAGTTTAATTCCAGCTACTGATGTGTCCTGGGTGAGGACCGTAGTGGACGGGAGTGCTAGGCACAGAGGCTGAAGAAAGCTCTGAGAGATAAGTTCATTTTTTCTGAATTAGAGGGGTTTTTTTTAAAGATTTTATTTGTTTATTAGACAGAGATCATAAATAGGCAGAGAGGCAGGCAGAGAGAGGGGGGGAAGCAGGCTCCCTGCTGAGCTGAGAGCCCAGTGCGGCCACGATCCCAGGACTCTGAGATCATGACCTGAGCTAAAGGCAGAGGCTTAACCCACGGAGCCACCCAGCCACCCAGCCCCTGAATTAGAGTTCTTTTATGTATATGTGAGAATTATACATTTGGGATTTCTATTTTCTGAAACTTTGTTAAGAGTCTTAGACAATGAAAATATTCTTTGTTAGGATTACATTTCAGAGATTAAATGAAACTCTTAATAGACAAATAGGCCTTAGAAAGGGAAAATAATGAAGGAAGAAAAAAAATAGTGAAAAAGAAGGAAAAGAAAAATAAGGATTGCAAACTTCGATTGAAACTCTATCCGGCCAGGAATATGCACATGAATTCACCGCTGGACACACACCCTCTCATGCAGTATTTTGAGCATGAGCTTTGAAGAAGCAAGGACTTTTGCAGGAATGTAAAAATGATCATCCAAAAAGATAATGGGCAACCCATGCCATCCCCCACTCTTGATTTCAGGAAGCACAGGATTCCCTCATTCAGATGTTTATTAAATGCCTACTGTGCCCATGCTCCATGGGACAAGGAGCTGCTTTCCCTGGAGAAGGCTGCCAGAGGCATGGGGTCCTTAGAAAAAAAGGCCAAACGGTGAAGATAAAGAAACTGAGAAATGAGTTTAGATGCAATGAGTGGTTCAGTTGCACAACGGAAACCTTCATAGAGGAGGCAAAAGGCCTGGAGGCTTGGGACTGAGCAGGCTAAAGGCTCCAGGTTTTTGCTGTGTTGTCAGATGAAATGATGGCCAAGTAGAGTCTCTCCTCTTGTCCAAAGACCTATCCCCATGTTTCAAGGAGAAGGATGAAATGCTTCACTGTGACTAGAGACTCAGAGGCTGAGGCAGTTTCATAGGGCTTAGACTGATAGACTTAGAATGCCTTGGAAGCAGCTTCTTTTAAGAGTTGTGGGGATGCTTGGATCAATTTTATTGGGGAATAATCCAATCAAGTTTGTATCTCACAAAAACCCTCTGGACTGTAGTGTGACCAGAGAAAGGGAACTGGGTAACAATCCAGGCAAAAAAGCCAGGAGGCCTGAGCTTGGGCGGTGGTACTGAAGCTAGAGAGGAATCCTTTGGACAACTCCAGTTCATGGCTAATTTGATGACAGAGGGGAGTTCTCTACAAGTTTGGAGAATTAACTTATCTTTTATACCTCTACTAGACTTCTTTATTAGAATACTTTATGAATTTCTCTAAGAAACATCTCCTTTTGAACATCTAAAGAGCAGAACTCATCAGAACTCTGAAAAATAATGATGTAGAGCAACACCGTTTTCTATTCAATAGAGTTTTGTAGGACCTTCTTAACAGTTGTGATAACAAGTTGAGTGTGAGTGCAAAGAGCATGAGAAGCTCTTAGTTGCACCTTTTTCTAACTCAGTGATCTTGGAAAAGTCACCACTCTAACCCCAGGTTCTTCCTGTATATAATGGGGATATTAGAATACCGTATATTACAAGGTCTTCAGGTCAAATCTGGTCTACTACTTGTTTTTGTAAATTAAATTTGATTTGAAAGACAGGCTTACTAGTTTATGTTTGTGTATGGCTGCCTTTTGCCTATAATGGCAGAGGTAAGCCATTGCCGCAAAGACCATGTGTTCTGTAAGACCTAATGGTCATCTCTAGATCAAGTGTGCTGACCATTTCTATAAGGGAATACTTGTCTTGTTACTTAAACCATTTTGTCATCAATTAGACTAACATATCATAAGGCAATCCTCTTATTTAACTCTGAAACCTTTAGGAGATCGTAGAGCACATCCTATAGTATGTTTCTTGGAGGGACTGTGAAAATAAGGCAATGGTCCAAATAACATTTTGGTTGTTGGCAGGAGTAGAAATGGCAGTACTCACAGTGTCAGGGTTTCATTGCACAGCCCCTGGAAAGCATTGGCAGGGATGGAAGTCATGTAAGGGTTGTCTGTGATTTCACTGCAAAAGAGGGACAAAAAGACACTTGGTGAAAAAAAAAATGCTTTCCTCCAGGGGCTGGGCTTTTGCTCCACCCTATGCACTCAAATAAATAACCTGATGCAATTTAGTTTAATCTTGTTTATTTTTAGGTTTTGTTGACTCCTCTTAGCTGCTGGTGGCTCAGAGGTTCAGTGAGGCATGGAGAGCTGTCATAGCGGGATGTGCACTCACAGCCTTCCAGAGCTTTGGGGGTGGGCTGAAGCCCTGACTAAATCCTCATTTACAAGGGGAGCAGGAGCCTTAGAGACTTCAGTAAATCTGTGACAAATACTTGACCCATAGCAACTAGAGTTTTCTAAGTGTATGGAACCTCTAAAAAAGGCTGGTACAATGAGATCAGTGGATTTCTTTTTATGAGTATTACTGAAGTGTCCTATACTTGCAAACTACTGCCCAGCGGATGTGCCTGAAGAACTTTCTGTGCCAGTCTAGTTGCTAGAAGACTGCCTATTTTTGAACTGTGCTCTTCAGCAGCAAAGAAGCGTGGTCAAATTTTTTTTTTTTTTTTTTCCTGGCAAAATCCCGAGAGTTCAGATCCGACCACTCCACCTTTTGCTGACTCTGTGGTGGAGACTCACCCTGTAATGCTGCATAAGTCTGTTTACTTCTATACAACGAGGTAAGACACGTGACTGTGTCACAGGTTTTGGAAAAGGGCACATGGCCACCAATCAGAAGCCACAGGAAGTAGTTTGAACACCACTGGTTTCTGCTCCTTGGGACTCTGCTCAGACAAAATCACTTAGGTTTTCTGTTCCTCCGTTTCTTCATTTATAGAATGCAAAAAAAAATTATAGCTGCCTTTTACACATTATAAGGAGGTCAAGAGTAGCAAACATAAGAATACATGTGTCTGAAAAGCTATTAAAATCATGTGGAAGATAAAGTATCATCATTATTGTCAAATTTTCCTTCTATTTGATCACTCTCATCAGCAAACAAACATGCCATAATTTGTCCCATCAAACAACAAGAAACAACAAAAATAAACCTTTTCTCCTGTCCCAGGATGCTCCAACTACTGAGATATGTTTCCGCTCCTTTTTAATAGTAAGACTTCTCAAAAGAGTTTGTAATAGTCACTTTCTCTAAGTCTTTCCTTCTGATTCTTTCTTGAGCCAACTCCAACCGGAGTTCACCCTAGAGCTCCATTGGAACTGCACTTGTCGTAATCACCAAAGTCCCCTGTTACTAAACCCAATGGTTGTTTCTCAGTTTCTGCCTTACTTCATCTGCCAGCACATTTGTCACAGCCGATCACTGCTTCCCCTTGAGACAACTGCTTCACTAGGTTTCAACCAACCCCTAGGATTGCACCCTACTTCTCGTCAGTGACAAAATACTGGTAAACATTGCATATGTGCATACTTACAGTATAAAGAATACATCAGTGGAATAAACTTTGGTCAGGTCAGGGAATACTCCAAGTCCAGTGTTGAAAATACCACTATAGTGCATGAAAAGGAAGAAGAGGGAACAGAAATAAGGTAAGAAAACCAACACATAGGAAGTAGATTAATGTACTAGTTGAAAGCATGGGTTCTGAAGTCAGACTCGAGTCAAATCCTAACTCTTTCATTAAATATCTGAGTGACCTGGCTAAGTTCTAACCCTTGGAGATGTTCCTCCTTCAAGGTATAAGAATCTAATTCAACCCACCAGTGTCAATACATTTTTTTTCTGTTTATAGGAATATGAAGACTCTTTCAACCAAGTAGGCGTCTTATAAACAGGAATTCAGGTCTCTTTCCATGTGTGCATGCGTGTGTGTGGTATTTCCCTGTTTTCATTGGAGGGCATTTGGGGGGGGCAGTGGAATAAGGAGAAGGTGGGACAGAAAGACAATATAA
>NW_022633144.1:0-7136 GCF_010015895.1 Lontra canadensis
ACCATGTGTGGAAAGTTTACAGGGGAAAAAAAGATGGAATCACAAAAGGGAGTAAGCAATTAGACTGTCAAAGATGAGCACGCAACTTTTTTGAAAAAGCAAAGAGAAACTCTGAAATTGGAAAAAAATATAATTGTTAAAGAAAATGCTCAGTGATGTGTTACAAGACAAACACAAAAATGTGTTGTGTGTTCTTCTAGCTGACTCTTAACCATGGTGGATTTTTCTTCTCCTCTGTGTGGTTTTTGAAAGTGAGCGCATATTTGACTGATCGAGATCTTTAAAAAAGGTGGGGGCCTGCATTGGTATTTTTCCCTCTGCAGAGGTATGCATTTATTTCTGCCAGGAATCAGAACGTACTACTAGGGTGGTCCTACTCCAGCTCTCATCCAGGTTGACTGGCTTAACCTAGGAGTCTCAGGTTTGTATCACTTCCCTTTCTTCTCACTGCACTAAAGCCTTGTCTCCTGGCACCACTGATGTGGGCAGCTGCCCCTAGCAAATCAACCTTCTGGAAGCACCCACCACTTTGGTTTCAGCTCCTGGTTTGTTAGTTTATTTCTCTCTCTTCGAGCTATGACATAAATGTAATTTTTAAAAAATGGATGTCATAGTTGTTTTGTAGGAAGGTCCTACAAATTAACTAGTCCACCACAGTGTGGGAAACAGACTCTACTAAATGTATTTTTTCACTTACTAGATATTAGGTTAAAACACAAATTAGTATGGCTGAACCAGTCCACAAGCTCTTAAACCCAAAGTATGCCCTAGTGTAGATACTGGTGGCCACAAAGATCTGGCAAACAAATACAACAATGGCAGAACCCCATGTAAGTGACTATCTTTTTGCCAACATCCTATTCTAGGCTTTATTTATTCGGAGGGAGGGTAGGCAAAAGTGAGTGAATCAAATATAAACTAAATCTTTCTGAAAACATGTCAGAAAAAAATAAAAATAAAAACCTTACTTTCTGAACAGCTTTAGACTTAAAGACACGCTTTACTTCATGTATGTATACAGTGTACTTCATTAACATTTAACACACACACAACAGACTCCTACAAGGAAATTGAAGGTGATACCATGGTTCTCCATTTTATCAAGGATAAAAGTTTTGTGATTTAGAATGGGAGTCACTATAAGTATTTGCTAAAGCTGGCTCTTGCCAAGTTCCTTAACATCATTCCCAAATTTTGGTCATACTCATTCTGGGGTTGAGGAATGCTCTGGTAGAACCTATCTCTAACAGAATTCTGACCCATTGGATGTTCCCCCACTGGATGGGGTTGGGATTATGGAGGAAGATAGTGATGTCCATGGCTACTCTCGACTTACACAGCATCCAGCTTTGTCCCATTGAAAGCATGTCCTTGGATTGAAGTAAATCCATTGTTGTATAATTTCCTACAATCAAGAGAGAGAGGAGAAATCAGTGCCTCATAAGAGGTGCTGGTTGGGCTTCATTTCTGCAGTGTCAGAAATGTGCATGAAGATTCTCAGGTCCCACAAGAAAACTTTACAGTATGTCTTGCTTGGAACATAGAATTTTTCCTACTTTGAATCCCCTTTTACCAGACAGCTCCTAGTAACTTCAAACTATTTCTCAGAAACAATTCATTTTGAGAAGCAAAGATTTGCCACCATTGAGAATTTAAAAAAAAAATATTCTACTACCTATACTCAAAAAAAGAAGAGTTTGGGGTAATACTTAACCCAATGTCAATAATGAAGGATAACTTCAGTTTTTTTTTTTTCTTTTTTTCAAATGGTTTATTTATTTATTTGACAAAGAGAGCACAAGGAGGCAGAGTGGCAGACAGAGGGAGAAGGAGGAGCAGGCTTCCTGCTGAGCTGAAAGCCCAACATAGGGCTCAATCCCAGGACCCTGAGATCACAACCTGAGCCAAAGGCAGACGCTTAATTGACTGAGCCACTCAGGTGCCCCTAACTTCAGTTTCTTTCTTTCTTTCTTTTTTTTTTTTTTAAGATTTTATTTATTTATTTGACAGAGATCACAAGTAGGCAGAGAGGCAGGCAGAGAGAGAGAGAGAGAAAGAAGGAAGCAGGCTCCCTGCTGAGCAGAGAGCGAGCCTAATGTGGGGCTCGATCCCAGGACCCTGAGATCATGACCGGAGCTGAAGGCAGAGGCCTTAACCCTCTGAGCCACCCAGGCGCCCCTAACTTCAGTTTCTTAAGACGAATATTTTTAAAGACATTGCTCACCTGAATGCATAAGCTTTATATTTTTCTGTTTAAAATGTTACATCACACTTGTATTTTATCCAAATTTTTATCCTTATAGCTTATCATAGATTAAATGCTTAATGATCGTGGGCTGGATTAAGTTGAACTTCAAAGACAAATCTAAGAAAGGAGATAGGTCATACCCTTTTGTGGAAATTTTGATGTTTTAAATTGTTGCTATGTTTCTGCAGCTAATTCATGCAATGATTCCAGGGGCTGGACTGAAGTTGACACTCTCCTCTGTCTCCTAGTCAAGCCACTGAGAGGTGGAGGTGACTTGCAAAGAAAGCCACCTTGATGTGGACCTGTCAGGAATCAGGATTTCTGACCTCAAAGTGATTCTCCCCACCCACCCAAAGGAGAGGGAGCTCTGGCCATGGGAGCTCTGGTCTCCAAGAGGATGCATGGGGACTACTGACGTGTCTTAAGAGAAGGCAGCCATGACCACAGTCAACTACAATTAGTGGCAATTGTAGGGGAACTCTGAAATGACTGTAGTCCACCACCTTTCAACTTTGATGACACATTAGAAGCACACAAGAGACTCTAAATTTGGAATTAGACCCGTCTCTGTCACTTCATAGTATGTAGATCCTGAGAACTTCTCGGCTTCTACTGCCTTCAGTTTTCTTATCTGTAAGAATACAATCATAATAATACCTAGTCAAATATATATTTATCAATGTGGGACACTTATAAGATGAGCATGTTAAAAGGAATACCCTGAAAACTTGGATTTAAACTCTGTAGTTGTGCGGAACTGAGAGTAATCTTTGTTTGTTGTTATTTTTGATTTGTTTTAAATAATCACACAATGAGTTTAATTCCAGCTACTGATGTGTCCTGGGTGAGGACCGTAGTGGACGGGAGTGCTAGGCACAGAGGCTGAAGAAAGCTCTGAGAGATAAGTTCATTTTTTCTGAATTAGAGGGGTTTTTTTTAAAGATTTTATTTGTTTATTAGACAGAGATCATAAATAGGCAGAGAGGCAGGCAGAGAGAGGGGGGGAAGCAGGCTCCCTGCTGAGCTGAGAGCCCAGTGCGGCCACGATCCCAGGACTCTGAGATCATGACCTGAGCTAAAGGCAGAGGCTTAACCCACGGAGCCACCCAGCCACCCAGCCCCTGAATTAGAGTTCTTTTATGTATATGTGAGAATTATACATTTGGGATTTCTATTTTCTGAAACTTTGTTAAGAGTCTTAGACAATGAAAATATTCTTTGTTAGGATTACATTTCAGAGATTAAATGAAACTCTTAATAGACAAATAGGCCTTAGAAAGGGAAAATAATGAAGGAAGAAAAAAAATAGTGAAAAAGAAGGAAAAGAAAAATAAGGATTGCAAACTTCGATTGAAACTCTATCCGGCCAGGAATATGCACATGAATTCACCGCTGGACACACACCCTCTCATGCAGTATTTTGAGCATGAGCTTTGAAGAAGCAAGGACTTTTGCAGGAATGTAAAAATGATCATCCAAAAAGATAATGGGCAACCCATGCCATCCCCCACTCTTGATTTCAGGAAGCACAGGATTCCCTCATTCAGATGTTTATTAAATGCCTACTGTGCCCATGCTCCATGGGACAAGGAGCTGCTTTCCCTGGAGAAGGCTGCCAGAGGCATGGGGTCCTTAGAAAAAAAGGCCAAACGGTGAAGATAAAGAAACTGAGAAATGAGTTTAGATGCAATGAGTGGTTCAGTTGCACAACGGAAACCTTCATAGAGGAGGCAAAAGGCCTGGAGGCTTGGGACTGAGCAGGCTAAAGGCTCCAGGTTTTTGCTGTGTTGTCAGATGAAATGATGGCCAAGTAGAGTCTCTCCTCTTGTCCAAAGACCTATCCCCATGTTTCAAGGAGAAGGATGAAATGCTTCACTGTGACTAGAGACTCAGAGGCTGAGGCAGTTTCATAGGGCTTAGACTGATAGACTTAGAATGCCTTGGAAGCAGCTTCTTTTAAGAGTTGTGGGGATGCTTGGATCAATTTTATTGGGGAATAATCCAATCAAGTTTGTATCTCACAAAAACCCTCTGGACTGTAGTGTGACCAGAGAAAGGGAACTGGGTAACAATCCAGGCAAAAAAGCCAGGAGGCCTGAGCTTGGGCGGTGGTACTGAAGCTAGAGAGGAATCCTTTGGACAACTCCAGTTCATGGCTAATTTGATGACAGAGGGGAGTTCTCTACAAGTTTGGAGAATTAACTTATCTTTTATACCTCTACTAGACTTCTTTATTAGAATACTTTATGAATTTCTCTAAGAAACATCTCCTTTTGAACATCTAAAGAGCAGAACTCATCAGAACTCTGAAAAATAATGATGTAGAGCAACACCGTTTTCTATTCAATAGAGTTTTGTAGGACCTTCTTAACAGTTGTGATAACAAGTTGAGTGTGAGTGCAAAGAGCATGAGAAGCTCTTAGTTGCACCTTTTTCTAACTCAGTGATCTTGGAAAAGTCACCACTCTAACCCCAGGTTCTTCCTGTATATAATGGGGATATTAGAATACCGTATATTACAAGGTCTTCAGGTCAAATCTGGTCTACTACTTGTTTTTGTAAATTAAATTTGATTTGAAAGACAGGCTTACTAGTTTATGTTTGTGTATGGCTGCCTTTTGCCTATAATGGCAGAGGTAAGCCATTGCCGCAAAGACCATGTGTTCTGTAAGACCTAATGGTCATCTCTAGATCAAGTGTGCTGACCATTTCTATAAGGGAATACTTGTCTTGTTACTTAAACCATTTTGTCATCAATTAGACTAACATATCATAAGGCAATCCTCTTATTTAACTCTGAAACCTTTAGGAGATCGTAGAGCACATCCTATAGTATGTTTCTTGGAGGGACTGTGAAAATAAGGCAATGGTCCAAATAACATTTTGGTTGTTGGCAGGAGTAGAAATGGCAGTACTCACAGTGTCAGGGTTTCATTGCACAGCCCCTGGAAAGCATTGGCAGGGATGGAAGTCATGTAAGGGTTGTCTGTGATTTCACTGCAAAAGAGGGACAAAAAGACACTTGGTGAAAAAAAAAATGCTTTCCTCCAGGGGCTGGGCTTTTGCTCCACCCTATGCACTCAAATAAATAACCTGATGCAATTTAGTTTAATCTTGTTTATTTTTAGGTTTTGTTGACTCCTCTTAGCTGCTGGTGGCTCAGAGGTTCAGTGAGGCATGGAGAGCTGTCATAGCGGGATGTGCACTCACAGCCTTCCAGAGCTTTGGGGGTGGGCTGAAGCCCTGACTAAATCCTCATTTACAAGGGGAGCAGGAGCCTTAGAGACTTCAGTAAATCTGTGACAAATACTTGACCCATAGCAACTAGAGTTTTCTAAGTGTATGGAACCTCTAAAAAAGGCTGGTACAATGAGATCAGTGGATTTCTTTTTATGAGTATTACTGAAGTGTCCTATACTTGCAAACTACTGCCCAGCGGATGTGCCTGAAGAACTTTCTGTGCCAGTCTAGTTGCTAGAAGACTGCCTATTTTTGAACTGTGCTCTTCAGCAGCAAAGAAGCGTGGTCAAATTTTTTTTTTTTTTTTTTCCTGGCAAAATCCCGAGAGTTCAGATCCGACCACTCCACCTTTTGCTGACTCTGTGGTGGAGACTCACCCTGTAATGCTGCATAAGTCTGTTTACTTCTATACAACGAGGTAAGACACGTGACTGTGTCACAGGTTTTGGAAAAGGGCACATGGCCACCAATCAGAAGCCACAGGAAGTAGTTTGAACACCACTGGTTTCTGCTCCTTGGGACTCTGCTCAGACAAAATCACTTAGGTTTTCTGTTCCTCCGTTTCTTCATTTATAGAATGCAAAAAAAAATTATAGCTGCCTTTTACACATTATAAGGAGGTCAAGAGTAGCAAACATAAGAATACATGTGTCTGAAAAGCTATTAAAATCATGTGGAAGATAAAGTATCATCATTATTGTCAAATTTTCCTTCTATTTGATCACTCTCATCAGCAAACAAACATGCCATAATTTGTCCCATCAAACAACAAGAAACAACAAAAATAAACCTTTTCTCCTGTCCCAGGATGCTCCAACTACTGAGATATGTTTCCGCTCCTTTTTAATAGTAAGACTTCTCAAAAGAGTTTGTAATAGTCACTTTCTCTAAGTCTTTCCTTCTGATTCTTTCTTGAGCCAACTCCAACCGGAGTTCACCCTAGAGCTCCATTGGAACTGCACTTGTCGTAATCACCAAAGTCCCCTGTTACTAAACCCAATGGTTGTTTCTCAGTTTCTGCCTTACTTCATCTGCCAGCACATTTGTCACAGCCGATCACTGCTTCCCCTTGAGACAACTGCTTCACTAGGTTTCAACCAACCCCTAGGATTGCACCCTACTTCTCGTCAGTGACAAAATACTGGTAAACATTGCATATGTGCATACTTACAGTATAAAGAATACATCAGTGGAATAAACTTTGGTCAGGTCAGGGAATACTCCAAGTCCAGTGTTGAAAATACCACTATAGTGCATGAAAAGGAAGAAGAGGGAACAGAAATAAGGTAAGAAAACCAACACATAGGAAGTAGATTAATGTACTAGTTGAAAGCATGGGTTCTGAAGTCAGACTCGAGTCAAATCCTAACTCTTTCATTAAATATCTGAGTGACCTGGCTAAGTTCTAACCCTTGGAGATGTTCCTCCTTCAAGGTATAAGAATCTAATTCAACCCACCAGTGTCAATACATTTTTTTTCTGTTTATAGGAATATGAAGACTCTTTCAACCAAGTAGGCGTCTTATAAACAGGAATTCAGGTCTCTTTCCATGTGTGCATGCGTGTGTGTGGTATTTCCCTGTTTTCATTGGAGGGCATTTGGGGGGGCAGTGGAATAAGGAGAAGGTGGGACAGAAAGACAATATAA
>NW_022633145.1:0-7132 GCF_010015895.1 Lontra canadensis
TGAAGAGAGAGAGTTTGACTTCTTCATTGCCAATTTGGATACCTTTTGTTTCTCTTTGTTGTCTGATTGCTGTTGCTAGGACTTCTACTACTATGTTGAACAAGAGTGGTGAGAGTGGGCATCCTTGTTGTGTTCCTGTTCTCAACAGGAAGGCTGCAAGCTTTGTGGATGATATTTGCTGTGGGTGGTTCATAGATAGATTTGATGAAGTTCAGGAATGTTCCCTCTATCCCTATACTTTGAAGTGTTTTAATCAGGAATGGATGCTGGATTTTGTCAGATGCTTTTTCTGCATCAATTGAGAGACCATGTGGTTCTTCTCTCTTCTCTTATTGATTTTTTCTATCACATTGATTGATTTGCTAATGTTGAACCATCCTTGTAGCCCAGGAATGAATCCCACCTGGTCATGGTGGATAATCCTTTTTTTTTTTATTTTTTTTTTCAGCATAACAGTATTCCTTGTTTTTGTACCACACCCAGTGCTCCTTGCAATCCGTGCCCTCTCTAATACCCACCACTGGTTCCCCCAACCTCCCACCCCCCGCCCCTTCAAAACCCTCAGATTGTTTTTCAGAGTCCGTAGTGTCTCATGGTTCACCTCCCCTTCCAGTTTCCCCCAATCTTTTTAATGTGCTGTTGGATCCTGTTTGCTAGGATCTTGTTGAGAATCTTAGCATCCATATTCATCAGTGATATTGGTCTGAAATTCTCCTTTTGGTAGGGTCTTTGCCTGGTTTGGGAATCAAGGTAATGCTGGCTTCATAGAAAGAGTCTGGAAGTTTTCCTTCTGCTTCAATTTTTTGAAACAGCTTCAGAAGAATAGGTGTTATTTCTTCTTTGAAAGTTTGGTAGAATTCCCCAGGGAATCCATCAGGTCCTGGGCTCTTGTTTTTTGGGGAGGTTTTTGAGCACTGCTTTGATCTCGCTACTAGATATTGGTCTATTCAGATTGTCAATTTCTTCCTGGTTCAATTTTGGGAGTTTATAGTTTTCCAGGAATGCATCCATTTCATCTAGGTTGCTTAGCTTATTGGCATATAACTGTTGATAATAACTTCTGATGATTGTTTCTGCTTCCTTGGTGTTAGTTGTGATCTCTCCCTTTTCATTCATAATTTTATTAATTTCTATCCCTATCTTCTTCAGCTTCCTTCCTTTCTATCAGCTTGTGTTCTAGATCACTAATTCATTCTTCTGCCTCATTCACCCTGTCTGTTGGAGTATACAGTTTAGACTGCATCTCATTCATAGAATTTTTAAGTTTGTCCTGATTAGATCTCATTTCTGCCCTTAGAGATTCTATATTATCACTAATGCTTTTTTCAAACATGGCTATTGACTTCATGATTGCTTTTGTGAAGTCTATGTCTGACCTCCTGCTTATATCCACTGGTTCTGTGGCAGAGGCCATTGTCTCTGGTTCTTTGTTGAGAGTTCCTCTTTCTAATCATTCTGTCAAGGGCTGGTGGAGCAAAGGGACACAGTCCAAAATGTCAACCAAGACCCAAGCCAGATGCACCCTAGCAAAATCCAGAGTGGTCAGACACCACCACTGAAAATACAAAGCCAAAATGAAACCCAAGAGTAAAGTTTTAAAATTGAAAAAATTAAAAAAATTTTAAATAAAAATAGACTTGAAAAAAGGGGGGGAGGAGTAAGGGGACTACAATCTCTCCATGTAGACAAAGCAGGGTGCTTTAGTTGTTCCTGGTTGTATTTTGATCTGTGTGTTAGAGGACACTATGCCCCAAAATTACTAGGAAAGTAAAGCTTGTATATATAAAAAGGAAAAACTGAGTAGAGTGAAACACAGGCTAAAATAAAGCATATAACTATAAAAAAATATAGGTGTATAAAAATACAAGTTCAAAAAGAGACCATGAAAAATGAGTTGGTATAATAGACATCTAGTTAAAATGAGGAGAAGGTATAAAGAAAAATACAGCAGGGGGAAATGTCATGAGAAAAGCAGAAAAAAAAGGAGAATTATATCTGAAAAATGAACCCGGCATTAGGACACACTTGGAGTTCAATGCACATTTATCCCCTGGCATTGGGATTTTACAGTCTTATAGAATCCAAAGTATTGTCATCTACCTGTTCTTCCAGCCTGTCTCCTGCCGCACTCTTTCTGAGGTATCCCTGCCTGAGCAGAGAGGCTCCACCCCCTGTCAGGGGGGTGAGCTCGATAGAAACCAGTCTTCTGTGCCTCTTTTTTTTCCTGGAGGCTTTCTGCACCTCTTGAGGGGATCAGAGCAAAAATGGCCACAGCCAAACCTCTGGCCCAGAGCAGAAAATTCAGTCTGCCCTCTAATAAACTCTCCAGGACAAGCAGTCTCCACTTCTTCTTTTTTTTTTTTTTAATGTCAGTCACCATACAGTATGTCATTAGTTTTTGATGCAGTGTTCCAAGATTCATTGCGTATAACACCCAGTGCTCCTTGCAATCCATGCCCTTCTTAATACCCATCACTGGCCTCACCCATCCCTCTCCAAAGCCCTCAGTTTGATTCCTGGGGTCCGTAGTCTCTCATGGTTCATCTGCCCCTCTGATTTCCCCCCCCCTTCATTTTCCCTTCCTTCTCCTAGTGTCCTCCATGCTATTCCTTATGTCCCACAAGTAAGTGAAACCATGCTTGTGCCTCTGAAAACTGCAGCCTCCCACACCACATGCCCACAGCTACTCTCTCAGAAGTGTTTGCAGGGTCTCGGGAGTATCTGTACCCTTTGTGCTCCTAAAACCACAAAGGGCTGTAGACTCGTGTGTGTACCTAAAGCTCCAGAATCAGGTCTGGATTCTGCCCTAAAGCTCGTTCCCAGCCACTACCATGCTGAGTTTTTGCCCAGCTGCAGGCACAGGTTCCAGATTTTTTTAGGCTGTTCAAAGAAAGAGCAGAAATTGACCCTCCCAGTTCAAGGTTTCTGGCGATCTGAGCTGAGAGTCCCTTCCTGGGCTTGCTGACTGAAACCTGTTTCCTGGCTCCAAGGCTTGGGTCCTCTACCATTTTGAGAATCTCCTTTTGTTCTGTGGTCCCTCATAACCTGAGACCACAATGTCCTACCTAGAATTCTGCCTTTTCATTTCCAAAGCCGCCTTCAGGGAGGGGTGTCCCTTACTAGAGCATGTTTCTAAGGGTTCTGATTTGGTGGTCCAGCGTTAGATCACTTTCCAGGTGCCAGCTTATGGCGGCTCCCTCCCCTTCTGTTTGTCTCCTGATGTCTCCTCACAGATTCAGGACTCCGCACATCCTACCTTGCCCAAATCAGTTGTTTTTCTGCTTGTAGAGATCCAGATATATATTCTTAACATCTCGGGCTGATTTCACAGGTGTTCAAAATGGTTTGATAGATATCCAGCTAAGTTCAGGGGACCAGTTGAAATGGGGTCACCCTAATCCTCTGCCATCTTGCTTCCTCCCTCTACATATTTTTGCTTTAATTATTCCCTCTTGCTTCCCCCTCACCCCGTTCCCTATTTCCACATCAATCACACAGATCAATATGGTTACCAAAAGATGAATCCTACAAATAAAGCTGCTATTAGCACAGGTCAGATAAAAGGTGTTGGTCAGCTAGTATCACGTAGCCAAGGGGAACTAAAGTCCAGTCTGACTTGGTTCAAGTGTGTGTGTTTCATCCTGGGCCCACCAAAGAGAAGTTGCCAAAGTGAGCTGTGGAGTAGGTAGGTGTTAGACTACTTCACAGATATATCCGTCAATTCCATCTCTCCAAGCATGATATGAGGATCGCCTGAGACCATGAAGCACTACAACGTTAACCTGGTATTGTCTCTTTCCCTACCAAATCAATATGGAACCCTACTTTGCAGCACATAGTAACCCATAAAGTCTGCCCCTGCACTAAACCATGAGACTTGCAGGCACTTGAACATTTAGAATGAATCTTCTTGAAGCAACAAGAAACCTTTTTGCCTCATTGTAACTCCAGGTTGAAGATAGATAAATCTGATCCTCAAATCCAGAAGCTGCTGAAAGAAATCCAAGAACATGACCCACAACTGACCATTGAGAGTGATAATCAAGATCCAACCACTAACCGACCTTCTTCACATGACTTCATTTTCTGAATCCCCTGGAGCTATTCATTCCCCAGTAAAGTTTGGGATCATAAGGGTGATGGTGAACTTCCTCTGAGCCTTCTCAGTGATGTTAGGTGCTGGACCAGATATGACCATAGCCTTGGTTGTGACTTTTGGCTTCCATGAAACATACACAGATGGTTTACCCCTGTTGTGGATAGAATGCCTACATCTTGAGTTTATCAAGAGGAATAAAGTGTGAAAGCATTCGTGAAGGAGGTTGTTTAATGGATTCTGACCAAACCTAGAAGATCCTTTATCTGGGGAGAACCTAACCCGGAAACAAAATGGGGACAGAAATGTTTGTGATCACGTTGGTCTGTTCATCCTGCCAGTCACTGCCCAGTTCTGGCATTCCTTTGCCTCCGTGGATAGCTGCCTGGTAGGTCTTCCTTGTAGAATAGTTCTCCTACCAATCCTACAATATATTGTAGCATTCTTAAGTGCTTCAGGGGAGTCCTTAAATGATCATGTCTTTGCTCTGTTGAACGGATTCCAACCTTATAGAAAATATGACTTCATGGTATCTACTTCATGGTATGTTCTTCCCTGTAGAGTTCCTCTTATTTTCTTGTGACAGAATCCCAAATGTTCTTAAGGCAACAACTGTAAGAATCACTTTCTTTTTATTAAGGACTATTTTTTAAATTTTTCTTCCAATCATCCTACTTTCCCCTATTTCTTCACTGGGGTCCATTGTTTCATGATTCTCCCCAAATACGCCACATATCCAGACATCCCATTCATACCTCTGTTTAATGTGCTTGTGTGTCATCATCTCAGTGATGTCCCTGCATACAGTGTGGGCTCCTGGATTTTCCTACAAGTCTCCTTCTGTTTCTCTTAAGGCCTCTTGTTCAGCTGGATATAGGTCTTTCCTAGCATCTTCATTCTCAGGGTCTGAGGGGTGGTGGCTGCCTTCAGTGGGAGTAGGTGGGGTTGTTAAAAGAAGAAATAGGGGCACACAATTTTTTAAAGCTAGGAAAGAATCTCAAGGTCTTCTACGAAGGGTTTCTCAGTCTCTGTGCTGTTGACACTTGGGTCCAGATAATTCTTAAGTGCTTCTCAAGAGAACATACTCTTGAGGAAGACTGTCCTGTGCATTCATAGTGTTAGCATCTCTACCCTCTACCCACTAAGTACCAGCATCTCCCTCCAGACACTGACAAATATCCCTTGGGTGCAAAATGCCCTGAGATTGTCCCCTTTAGGGAAAAAGAAATTGAGTAGCCTGCATGCATCAGTTTAGGGATGAAGAGTCTGGCCATTTCCCCTGTGAGTTAGAGATTCTGTGAGTGTTGTTATTAACTGTGGAGCAAGATAGGAGGAGGATATGGCTATAAATTGATGAGACCAAAGCCTATGTCTGAGGAAATGGCATCTGGGATCAAGGAGTAGGAGAAGGGTGTCCTCAGGCTGAGGAGGTGTAGTGGGGAAAGCCCTGAGTACTCACACATTTAACCCAATATTTCTGGTTAGGAGAGAGGCTGGGCTGATAGGCTCAGGAAATAAGTATAAGTCTGAATTAACCAGCTAAGCTATGGCTACCCAGAGAAAACACAGGGGCCAACAGGAAGCGTGAGAGAGTTTTATGCAGAGCATAGAATGGGGTCAGCTATGAGACTTGGTGATACAAAAGTCAATAACGAACATGAATTAGGGAAGGTTGAAGGGGTCATTATGATGGTCCAGTTAGGGTGCTACAAGATCCACAATGTGCGAGATGTGAGTGAGGAGACACTGGCATCCACTAGATACTTCCCATCCCAAATGAGAGGAGTCCTTGGATGAAAGCCAAATAGACACTGGCTCAACAGGTCCTTGATGGGACACCAAGGAGAGGCCCCAAGGTCCTCCTTCTCCATAGTCATAACCCCTGTCCTCTTGCTCCTACATTCCATACACTCCACACATGGTTTTACATCCCTTATCTCATAGCTACAACCAAGCCTTGGAGTTCTAATTGTGGCGCCCATGGTTATGGCCACCTGGTCGACCCCCATCCTGATGACTGTGTTGTCTCTGGGTCTGTGGGAGGGGTGGGAGTGGCCTGCGGATAGGTCTGACCCTGTATGGCAGGGGTTTCTTTCTGCTGTGCCAATCTTCTGCCAGAAGCCCCACCAGGAGTATTAGAATCACAACCCCAATGCATATCCGGACCAGATTGCCCTTGGTGTAATGTTGCTGGGCAAGACCTGGAGGAATGAAGAGAGACAGGAGGGGGTGATGAAAGCCTATCTCCAGGACCCACTTCAAGACACATCTTGGGTTTCTCATACCCATATCCCTCACCTGAGATTCTATTCTCTGCTACCTAGAATGTCCGTCTCCTTCCTAGAGGGTTCCTCCCCTCCTCACCAAGGGTCAGGGCTAGATAAGCCCAATTCCCTAGATATAATCTCTTCCATTCACCCCTTTCATAGACCTCTGATGCAACCCCTCCACACACACACAGACCTGGCCATTTGGCTAGTTAAGGATAAAAAACTGTTATATGAGGTGGAAAAAGATGGAATTTACCTTTCTCTTATTCTTTAAAAATCTCAGCTTTCCCACCTGAACTTACTGCCCAATTCTGAGTTTTAAGTATAATATTTACCTTCCCCTTAATATTTATAAACCAAGACCCAAGACCATAGATCTGTGGCTTCTGTACAGGGAAAGCAGTCAGTTTTAGGGGAAGACACAGGGGTGGGAATGAAGAGGGTCCAGAGAGGACCACTTACTCACCAGTTGGAGACTCTGGCCTCTTTGCAGAGATGGTGATAGTCCTAGAAGACTCTGGGAATCAAAAAGGAAAAGTTTAAGGGGACAAGACCATCTCCCGTAGCCCTGTTCCTGCCCCTTTGCTGAATGTGTGCACTTTAGAGGCAGAATCCCATGACTGTAAGAGCATGAACTACAGAGTTGGGCTGTCTAAATTTATCTCAACCTTCCCACCTGATCTCGTTGCCCAGTTCTGAGTTCCAAGTCCTGATATTTACCCTCCCCCTAATATTTTATGAACCAGGACCCAAGTCCATAGAGCTG
>NW_022633146.1:0-7114 GCF_010015895.1 Lontra canadensis
CGCTTCAAGTCCCCGCAGCTGCCCCAAGACATCGACGTGTCCCCCAAGCTTGTGGGCTTAGCCACCATCCCACGAAGTTATACCCTGAGCTTCCAGCCTCGCTGAACAAGGGCAGCGAGAGCGCAGGGCTGGTTGGGGGAGCAAAGCTGAGGGATGGGCAGTGGCAGGGCTTTCGCGAGGGGCGTGGTTTGGGGGGCGGGGCTAGAGGGAGGGAGGTGGGTTAGGGAAATAGGAGTGGCAAAGAGGATGGGAGAGGAAGAGGGCAGGAATGGGCTCTGCTTGTTCACCTTGGTAGAGGTAGATCCTTCAGAGGTGGGATGAGAGAAGGGAAATTATTTATTGAGCAAATATTCTCTGTCCTGTCCATGCTAAACGCGTCAACACGTTCACCTCGTCTAAGGCTCACAAACCGACGCAACAGGCAACAGTGTTTACGCCCATTTTGCAGGTGACAAATCTTAACTGATTCCCAAGGAATCTACAACGACGAAAAACCTCCTAATAAATGAATATAGCAAGGTCACTAAACATACCCAAAGTTTTTGTTCTGTTGTTTTTTCCGTACGCTAGCAATGAACCCTAGGAAATCAAAATGAAGAACACAATACCATTTATAGTCACTCAAGAAAGCGACATAAGTAACTATAAATCTACCAACACAGGCCCAGAACTTGTATGCTGAAAGCTTCCCACCACGGAAGAAAGAAGCAAATCACTTTTAAATAGACAACCTAAGGGTGCCTGGGTGGCTCAGTGGTTTAAAGTCTCTGCCTTCCGCTCAGGTCATGATTTCAGGGTCCTGGGATCCAGTCCCGCATCGGGCTCTCTGCTCAGCGGGGAGCCTGCTTCCGCCTCTCTCTCTGCCTGCCTCTCTGCCTACTTGTGATCTCTGTCTGTCAAATAAATAAATAAAAATATATAAAAAAATAAGTAAATAAATAAATAAACAGACAACCTAAACATCCATTGATAGATGAATGGATAAAGGAGATGTGATATATACATACAGTGGAATATTATTCAGTCATAAAAGGAAAGGAAATCCTGCCAACACGGATGAACCTTGAGAATTTTATGTTAAGTGAAATAACCTAATCAGAGAAGAACAAATAATGTATGAATCCACTTGTGGACGAATCTAAAATAGTCAAACCCATAGAAGCAGAGAGTAGAACGGCGTTTGCCAGTGGCTAGAGGAAAGGGAAGAAGGGTGGGGGATTGCTCTTCAATGTATCTAGTTTCCACTGTGGAAGCCGAGTAAGTTCTGTCTGTAATGATATTTGCCCCTCTGGCTACTTTCAGGATTTTTCTCTGTATCACCAGTTTTAATCAATTTGATTGTGGCGTACCTTGGTGTGGTTTTCTTTTCTTTCTTTCTTTCTTTCTTTCTTTCTTTCTTTCTTTCTTTTTTTTAAAGATTTTATTTTTGTATTTTACAGACGGAGATCACAAGTAAGCAGGGGTGGGGGGAAGCAGGCTCCCTGCTGAGCAGAGAGCCCCATGGGGGGCTCAATCCAGGACCCTGAGATCATGACCTGAGTGGAAGGCAGAGGCTTTAACCCACTGAGCCACCCAGACGCCCCAGAGGTGTAGTTTTCTTGACATGCCTTGTGCTTGAGGCTCACAGTGAGTTTTCACACCTCCTGTTCCTATTGCGGTATAAATGGCAGAAATCCAAGTGCTCATTTCTAGTAACTGTCCTTGGCATCCCTCAGGCAATATGTTGTGGAGTCCGCCTGTTTTGTTCCTTCTTAGTTTCTCCTTTTCCCAAATTCTCCTGTCACTTTTTTCTCACATCCCATTCAGCTGGCACATCTAGATAATTGGGCTGTGCTGTCTCCTCCATGACTTTGCATGGATACAGGTGGGAATCCCTACTCCAGGGGCTCTGGGGGCCTCCACTCCTCCAGCGTTTTCTGAGTCACTCTGTTTCAAATCCACCACTCTCTGGCCTAGGTCTTCTCTTGTCTGACCAGTTCCCCATTCTGGTTCCATTCCCAGAGTCAGCTGCTCAGATCTGAGTAACCAAACCACACCCTGAATGTGGTCTTGACCCTTCGACAGAATGCTATAGGAACAGGAGGTGTGAAATCACACAGCCCTCGGGAGAAGACTGGAGGGGTGAGAGTGTATCTTTTTCCACCCAGGACACTCTCTGTCCCTAGAAGTAGAGGGGAAAGTTCTAATAATAGGTGGGACAGAAGCTGGATTCAGAAAAGGAGTCGGTGGACGTGGTATCTTTTCTGCCCCAGCCTTTTGCAGGAATCTAGTTCCTTCTGGGTGTGAGTTCATTGAGGGTTGCAAGTTTCTAGAAGGGAATTCTGCTTCTTTCTCATGCTTGCCAGGGTGGGATTGGGTATTTTAGGAGCTGGACAGGTTTGGGGACCAGCTGAAGTTCTGCTTTCCTCCCTATCCTTGCCCGTCTTTCTTGCTACTCACTAAATCAGAAGACGGGCTAAGGACTTGCACATGAACGAGTTTCCCAACTGGGTAAGCTGACGGTGAGCAGAGCTGGCTGCATTGCGTTGCACTGTTGACTACTGTTGCGTCTCTGATTTAGCTGACCTAAACTGAAAGTTCCTCTACCTAATAGGCATTTCAGGACAGGACCATGGTAACAGGGTCTCCTTAATGTGGTCCTGGACAATATGTCTTTGCCTGGGTTTATATGTGTGGCTCGGAATGAAGCTGTGACTCATGCTAGACTCAAAGGAAAGATTATACCTCGTAGCTGATCAGTTGTATGTCCCAACCAGGCTCTGGCCCCACAGATAGAGCACTCAGAGGAAGGACTATACCCTGTGACCTGGGGATCCTTTGGGTGGCCACTCATAAAAGAACCATCTCTAGAGAGGTTAAAAAAAAAAAAAGAAAAAGAGGAGAGAAGAGGAAATAAGTCACTATAGGCGCCATGCGGAGGGCCACACTCCTAAGAGTGGACTGCTCTCCAGAACCTTCACTGGATCCTGTGCTGCTGCTGCCTGGGCCTCAGTCACAGCAGAGGTCCTGATCCTCTGGGTTATAGGGAAAAATGTCCAGTGCCACAGCAAAGAGATTAATTCAAACCTGACTTAAGCATTATAAAGTAACCACTGCCGTGTTTCTTTATCCTTTCATCCATCAATGGGTATTTATTTCTTTTATGTATTTATTTTTAAAAATAATTTATTTATTCATTTGAGAGGGAAAGACAGAGAGCGCACGAGCAGGGGGAGCAGCAGAGGCAGAGGGAGAAGCAGGCTCCTGCAGAACAGGGAGCCCGACACGGGGCTTGATCTCAGGACCCTGAGATCATGACCTGAGTGGAAAGCAGATGCTTAACCCTCTGAGCCACCCAGGCACCCTGGTAGTTCTATTGTTAATATTTTGAGGAACAGCCATTCTGTTTCCCACCGTGGCAGTAAGTTGGTAATTTACCAATTTACATTCACATCAGTGGTTGCCGCTTCCTGGCGGCACACAGGAGGAGAATGAGGCACAAACAAGTCAGCTGAGGGGCTCCTGGGTGGCTCAGTGGGTTAAAGCCTCTGCCTTCGGCTCAGGTCATGGTCCCAGGGTCCTGGGATCGAGCCCCACATCGGGCTCTCTGCTCAGCAGGGAGCCTGCTTCCTCCTCTCTCTTTCTGCCTGCCTCTCTGCCTACTTGTGATCTCTATCTGTCAAATAAATAAATAAAATCTTTAAAAAAAAAAACAAGTCAGCTGAAAGAGAGAGGGAGCAGGGGATGAGAGTAGAGAAGACTGTCGCCCCGAACAACTCCTCAGTCTCATATTTACTGGATATTAGACAGTAATTAAAAAAGGAGCCAAGGGACGCCTGGGTGGCTCAGTTGGTTGGACGACTGCCTTCGGCTCAGGTCATGATCCCGGAGTCCCGGGATCAAGTCCCACATCGGGCTCCCAGCTCCATGGGGAGTCTGCTTCTCCCTTTGACCTTCTCCTCGCTCATGCTCTCTCTCACTGTCTCTCTCTCAAATAAATAAATAAAATCTTAAAAAAAATAAAATAAAAATAAAAAAGGAGCCAAAGAAGGCTGCACATTAACCATATCCCTTGTAGATAAACAAGAAGGAATATGAGTTAGACACTGATTATAAGTTTTATAGATAAGCAAGAAGAGAGGCAGGATATGCCTGGTCAAGCAGTATAGAATTTATAGTTGAGCAAGCACATCCAAAGGGATCATCTAATTAGCCACGGGCGATCTCTGGAGAAGGGGAGATAACGGAAAAAAGAAGCAGGCGCTGTTCCTCCCTGAACCGGCCAGGCGTTCCCAGCTGCTCGACTTCAAGGACGTATATCGTCCTCTCCCCCAGAGGGCTATTGCTAGTACATGTTTTTCTTAAGGCTATATTTAAGCATGCTTGTGTGACTGGTACGATTTCTTAGGGACCAGTATTTGTTATCTCTTTTCTCTATGATAGCCGTAAGGTATGAAATTATATCACAAGGTGGTTTTGGTTTTCATTTCTCTTATGAATAGGGATAATGAGGGGCGCTTGGGTGGCTCAGTGGGTTAAGCCTCTGCCTTTGGCTCAGGTCATGATCTCAGCATCCTGGGCTCGAGCCCCACATCAGGCTCTCTGCTCAGTGGGGAGCCTGCTTCCCCCTCTCTATCTGCCTGCCTCTCTGTCTACTTGTGATCTCTCTCTCTCTGTCAAATAAATAAATAAAATCTTTTTAAAAATGAATAGGGATATTGAGCACCTTTTCATATATCTGGTGGCAATTTGTATGTCTTTTTTTTTTCTTTTAGGTAAGCTCCACACCCAGCATGGAGCCTCACATGGGACTTGAACTCACAACACTGAGATCAAGACCTAAGGTGAGATCAAGAGTCAGATGCTTAACTGACTAAGCCACCCAGGTGTCCTTGTATGGCTTTTTTAAAATAATATCTATTCATGTCCTCTGTCCAATTTTTTTTTAAGATTTTATTTATTTATTTGACAGACAGAGATCACAAGTAGGCAGAGAGGCAGGCAGAGAGAGAGGGGGAGGCAGGCTCCCCGCTGAGCAGAAAGCCCGACGCGGGGCTTGATCCCAGGACCCCGGGACCACGACCCGAGCCGAAGGCAGAGGCTTAACCCATTGAGCCACCCAGGCGCCCCCTCTGTCCAATTTTTAATCTGGTGGGTATTTTTTTGATTTGGGGGTTTGGGTTTTTTTGAGGGTTTTTTTGCTATTGAGTTGTGAGAGAGGCTGAATGACATTCCATGGTGTGTGTGTGTGTGTGTGTGTGTGTGTATCACATTTTCTTTATCCATTCACTGAATTATAAAGCAAAAATATGCAAGTGGGAACACATCACTGAAAAATATCTCCACAACAAATGAATAATCAACAAAATGAAAAGCAACCTTCAAAGTGGGAGAAAATATGTGCAAACCACTTACCTGATAAACAGTTAATATCCAAAATAGTTCCCCCACTTCAGCGTTATATTTAGTTGTAATGTCTTTTGTCTTCTTTAACCTGGAATAGACTTTCAGCTTTTGTCTCTCTTGACCTTGATATTTTCAATAGCAGAGAATAATTATTTTGGAAATTGTCCAGACTTCAATTTGGAGTTGCTTGATGTTTTCTTATGCATTTCTTCCAGCACAATTTTTAATCCTTTGGAAAGCAAAGCCTTTTTCAATAGACACTTAACATGGCATCGTACCAAAGCCTAACTTTGGTCTTCCATAAACTCTGCAGAAGTGAGCTTTGGAGAAATTCCTTGCAATTTCCAGTGTCTGTTGTCTCAGTTTCACGAGGCCCTATAGTCAAACCTTTACATACAGAATTATTAAATGCCACATGACAGGGTACCTGGGTGGCAAACTTGGTTGAGATTCTTCCTTTTGGTTTTGGGTCCTGGTCTCGGAGTCAGGCTCTGTGTTCAACATGGAATCTGCTTCAGCTTCTTTGCTCATTCTTTTTCTTTCTCTCTCTCTCCCAAATAAATAAATAAAATCTTTTTTTAAAAAAAGACTCCCTCCCCCTCCCCCTGTGCACTCTCTCCTTCTCTCTCTAATAAATAAATCTTTTTTAAAAAGACATATGCCTGTTCACAATGACCTCAAGCTAAGAGTACATTTTAGATCATCTGCAACTAAGATTTTTGCCCCGTAATCTGCCTACAGACTTGGCTCACCTTGGAAAAAAAAAAAAAATCCGGGTGCCTCGATGGCTCAGTCATTAAGTGTCTGCCTTCAGCTCAGGTCCTGATCCCAGGGTCCTGGGATCACATTCCTCATAGGGCTCGCTGCTCAGTGGGGAGTCTGCTTCTTCCTCTCTCTCTGCCCCTTCCCTCTGTTTGTGCTCATTCTCTCTCTCTCAAATAAATAAATAAAGTCTTTAAAATATATTTTATTTATTTCATCAGTCTTCTGTAGTTTTCATCGTACAGTCTTGGTACATGTGTTGTCAGATTTATACTTAAGTATTTTGTTTTTTTCAGTGACTAAAGTATTATTGTGTTTTTAATTTTGATTACCTAAAATATATAGGAAAACAACAACAGAAAAAGACATTTGTATGTTCAGTGACCTTACTAAATTCATTTATTACGAGGATATTTTTTGTTCTTGTTGTAGATTCCTTGGGAATCAGTTAAGCTTTGTCACCTGAGAGATGGGCATGAGCACGTTCCCTGGCACATAGGTTTGTGACCATTAAGTAATAGAAGTGTGTGACGCTCTTAGCACAGAGCTGACGCAGAATTCGATACAATAAATAATAAGGTGGTTGTTGTTGTTATTATTATTATTATTATTATTATTAACAGTATAGTGTAAGGTTCTTCATCTTATCCCTCCTCTTAAGGCTCTGCCTCTAGCAAGGTGAACAGACAAGACCCCATTCCTTTCGTCTTCCTCTCCCATTCACCTTGCCCATCCTTCCCCTAGGCCACCTCCCTCCTACTAGCCTCGCCCCGTCATTAACCCCGCCCCCATCCGTAGCCCCACCCCTGATCCCTCCCTCTACCTTGCTCTTCCTCCAGCCCTGCCCTAGCACAGCCCTCCTTCAGCGGGGCTGGAAGCTCATGGTGTAATTTCGTGGGATGGTAGCAAAGCCCACGTGTTTGGGGGACACGTCGATGTCTTGGGGCAGCTGCGGGGACTTGAAGCG
>NW_022633147.1:0-7105 GCF_010015895.1 Lontra canadensis
GACGAATGGATAAAGAAGATGTGGTATATATACACAATGGAATACTACGCAGCCATCAAAAGAAATGAAATCTTGCCATTTGCGACGACATGGATGGAACTAGAGGGTATCATGCTTAGCGAAATAAGTCAATCAGAGAAAGACAGCTATCATATGATCTCCCTGATATGAGGGAGAGGAGATGCAACATGGGGGGTTAAGGGGGTAGGAGAAGAGTAAATGAAGCAATATGGGATTGGGAGGGAGATAAACCATAAGTTACTCTTAATCTCACAAAACAAACTGAGGGTTGCTGGGGGGAGGGGTGTTGGGAGAGGGGGGGTGGGGTTATGGACATTGGGGAGGGTATGTGCTATGGTGAGTGCTGTGAAGTGTGTAAACCTGGCGATTCACAGGCCTGTACCCCTGGGGAAAAAAAATATATGTTTATAAAAAATAAAATAAAAAAAAATAAAACCTGAGTTCTTCTGTCTGTTGTTGACCCACAGTGCTAGGCCACATGCATATGTCCGTGTCATGGTTCAACCTTAGGGCTTGTATTCCAGTCTGAGGATCTGATGGAGATCATGTGTCAGAGTCAACATGGGGCTGGGTAATGAGCTTTTATAATTAATCTCAGCAGGGACATTGGGTCATGTTGCCATTTTCTGTGGAATGGAAGTGAATCAATAAATCCAGACCACACTCAGGGGAGGGGGTTACACAAGGATATATGCAGAGGACTTGGGAACCAATGGTACCCCTGAGGGGGGACGTTGATCCCTGCGGGGTCCATGCCTTGCCCAGAATCAGACTGGTAGGAAGGCTTACCAAGCATGAATCCAACTCTTTGAGTATCTTCAAAGTAGGGGTCCTGGTGCACCTAGACATTCACTGGGAGCGCTGGAAAAGGTTGTCTAGAAGGAAGTGGCTATATACATGGAAATGTTATCAGGCTGTGGGTGATCATTGATATCCTGGAAAGGAGACATTTCCCCATGTTGTTGTCTGAGGAGGACCCCAGGTTATGGCAACCCACTGAATGGACCCCTATCTACACCACTCCCATTGGAAAGGAGGTAATGGATTGCATCCCAGGACAGGCACTCTCTAAGTGTAAGGGTGAATTCTGACCATAAAGGACCAAGACACCAATCCTTTCTTTAGGTTTGCATTGAAAATTAGAAGCTTAAGATCTCTGAAGCTATTACCCACCCATTGTAGGTGGGGCTGTCATCTTCTGTGACTCCACAATGTGAGCACTGATGAACACATGTGTGCACGCAGGAGCAAGTGTGCATGTGCACACAAAAACACACAAACCAGTAGGGACTGTGGGGTGGGATCCTACAAATAGCAGATTCAAAGAAGTTGATAGGAGGAAGGAAATTTGGTCGGAGGTATTTCCTACATGTGACACTACTCCTCTAACATCATAGATATTATCCAACCTATGGCTGTGGATATCTGGTAGAAGGACATGCTAGAATCATCCATATTTTACAGAGAAGACCATCCCTGTCAGGCACAATGGCTTATCTAGGGTCAAAAACAGGTAAGAATAGAGAGTTCTGTCTGAAATCAGATGTGTTTCCAAGCTGGGGCCCTGGCTGCACCCAGAACTTCACTGGGGACCTATGGAGAGGGGTGTGTTGGTGTCACCGTGTACAGATGTGGCCTTGCATGCAGAAAAGGGATGAGGAGATGGCAAACCAGAGCACTGATTGCTTAGGTGTCAAACCAGGAGTGGACTCCAGTAGGGGATCCCAGGCAGTGATGTCACTTCTGGGACCACAGACCCCAACAGAACTTGGAACCCCTGCAACCAGGCACCCACATTCTAATGTCGTCCAGTGTCAGGGTTACTTGACGAGAGACATTTGGTATGGAAATATGTTCTCTTGATGATTCCCTACTTTCTGTGGTTCTGGCTTCCAGAAACCCCAAGGGAATGCCTTTTACACATACTACAGACATTGGCCCAAAACCTCGCCCCCAATACCTCAGGGTATTTGGCTAGAGGTGCCATAAGGCACTTAATATTGAGCAGACTAGGTGATGACCACCCCTATGAACCATCAAAGCGCAACCCCATCCCTTCCTCTTGAGTTTTAGGGGAATATGAATATGTGGGGTTTCCCGACCAAGTGCTGTAGTAGGTTGAGCACAGTGGATACACTGGTGATCCCTTCTTGTTCACACCAATGTCACAGTGGGAAGGGTGAAAAGAGGATTCCTGAGGTGACTCTTACCCGTGCCAGAGCCCATCCAAGATCCTGAAGCTGTGACACATTTCTATCCTTGATGGAGGTGTGTGAATACTGGGGTATGGTGTGTCTGGAATAGAGTGCTCTTGGCCTGAATACCAGCAAAGGCATCCAGACAGGGCTCTGAGGCCTCCTGCCTGGCTGCCGGGCACTGTCTTCACAGACCTCTAGAAAGGATATGGGGCAGGAGATGAATGATGAGATCCCCATCTATACCTCCTTGAAGGAAAAGAAGGTGCCCCACACTGCCAACAGAGTCCAGGACTAGTTAGAGATGAGTGCAGGTGTTGGGGGGATCCAACTCCAAGGGCTCCAATGCAGCACAAAGAACACCACATCCTAGAAGCTAGCCTGGGCTCCTAGGGTCCTGTACTCACATCCATCTCCATCCCATCTCTTCTGCAAAATTGCCCTCATGGTCCTGCCCACGCCTTGGACAGAAGCAGAGTCATTGTCCCCTTATTTATAAGAATATCATTAAAAAGACTTTAAACCATGTCTCATCTCATTTATCTAGACTTCTTTTACACTGTGCTATGCATTTTCCTAACTCTTGCTCCCAGGTGTCCCCATTGGCCCAACAGCTGTTCCCCAAGTTCTGCACATCTTGCAAATGATCATGGTGAGTTTGGAGACTTATCCAAAGGGACCTTCAGCCCATGGCACTATTTCTCTTGCTCTGCCCTCTTGTTTTGATGGAACACATCTTTGGGGTCCCTCCAGGTTCAGGATCAGGGGCTCCACTGTGCTGCACCCCATTCCTGAAGGCCAGTCATTTATCACAGCCATTGAGCCCTTTACTGATACAGGAATTTGATGTGATCCCCTTCTGTTGCCAACACACAGTGCTGCATCCTACATCCTTCATGCCCTAATATACTAAGACCTCTCACCTAAAACATCCCTGTGTTCTTGTCTCAAGAATGGGATATGTTATCAGAAATCACAGGATTCATGCCATTCATGCAGGGTAGTGCTATCAGTACTCAGCTCACAAAGTGACCTGAGATACTATCAGTTCAGACACCATTTACTTCAATTCTTTATATGGTTGCAGAGAACCTATTTTATTTTTTCTTGAAGGTTCATTAATTGATTTGTTGATTGATGGATTTGAGACAGAGAGAGAGGCAGGGGGAGAGTGGGGAGAAGCAGAGGGAGAGACAGAATCCTCAAACAGACACTACCCTATGAACACGGCCCTACGAGGAACATAGTCCCAGGACATTGAGAATGTGACCTGAACCAAAACCAAGAGCCTTATGATTAACCCAAGGAAACACTGAGTCACCTTATTCTTTTTAGGACTGTGGGATCTCTTGTCCCACCTCTTGCAATAAGTCACTGAGATCTGGGGGGTCAGTCTGCACTCCAACACCCAATTCTCCTGGTGGCTATAGCACTGACTCATGTCTCCTCTGAATAACCTCATGGTAAAAATGGCTCAATCAGAAAGAGAAATGAGACCTCCATGCATTTACCAACCAGGCCAACACAAAGGAGACAGAAATAGAACACCTAACACCTGCCTTCCTAAGAAGAGATCTAAACTCTGTCTACATGTTCCTGGGTACATACCGAGTCTTTGCCACTACCCAAGAGGTGCTGGACCTCCTATTTGCATGGTGAGAACCCGACTCCTAACTGCCAAGTGTGATTTGGCAATGCTTGGTTGTGAGACTTTGGCATGTCTCTAAACTTCCCCAAGTCTCAGTTTGCTCCTAACTGGGGCAGAGTTATTATAGGAACTCAGTGGGGACTTGTAGGGAAAGTACACCTGGGGGCCTGCTCCTGTGGAATAGTCTGCTAGAGGGCCTGTGGTCACGTTATTTCAGCATTCTCCTGCTCCTCATGATGAAGCCTCTGCCTCAGCCCTCACTATCACTATGGTCTTGAGCTGGGCTGTTTTGCCATTGAAAGGGAGATCTGAGACTCCATCTGGAGTCTTTGTCTGAGTGAATCTAGAGCAGGCATCCCTGGGTGTGAGCAGGGGCCAGGCCAACTCAGGTATCTGTTATGGGCTCGTTGGGGCCCTTTCATTTATCAAGCATTCAGGAATCCTCACTCAATGAAGGCATTTATATAGGAGCTGAATATGATCTCTACACAGAACAGACAGCACCTCAGGGCTACAGATTAGTTGGGGCTTAGATGATGAGAGGTAGCATCCACAGAATATTTCATGTGATGCCCCCTGGCCTCCTCTAGATATGTGTGCCTTTTCTCCACCTATGATGAAGTCAGCAGAGCACAGGAGAAGTGGAATGTGAGAGTGAGCTTCAGCTGATAAAGGAGGGCCTTCCCTCTCCACCAGGGTAGCGAGGTACTGTGAATTAGAGGGCCTGATGGACCTTCAACCACACATCTGTTTTTCCTGCTTTAGGGTAAATGTCTGAGAGCTTTTTCTGGAAAATGGGAAGGTGTCCCGGGGAGATGTGGTTCGTGTGTGACCACTGTGGAAAAACATAGTGGGATGGAGGACAGCTTAAAACCCTACGAGGGTCATTCTTCATCCCTGCCCCCTCCCAGCCCTATCTCTACCCCAAATCCAGGACCCTGAACTGAGGATTTAGGAACCATCACACAGCAGGCTGTTAGAACCTGGACACTTGGTGCTCAGGAGACCCAGTGAGAGGTCAGGGACCACACAACCCACATCCTCTGGGAGATTAGTGTCAGTGGAAGATGACCTACTCATGGTACCTAGTAAATAAGGGAGCACATGGGCACAGGAGGTAACGTTTGAGGTACTGGGGGGTCCTGGGAAGGACTGGCTAGAGACAGAGTACCTTTGTTCCCTCCTTGGTTGGATCTTCACAGAGCAGTGGCAAGTGCAGTGAGGGTAATTAGGAGGCTAGACACCACCCCTCCCTGGGCAAATGCAGTTGATTTCACGTGGCAAGTGAATAAGGAGCCAGCCTGAGGAGTGTGTCCAGTTCCCCTAAGAAGGACAGAAATGCTCATATCATTGATCAAGGACTCCCACTCATAATGCCTTTTTGCCAGCCTGCCATCTGTGACCAGGCCTGTCCTGGGGAGGATTGAAGATAACAGGTGGAAAAGGAGTAGGACCGGTCTCTAACAGGAACTGGAAATCTGGTGGCCCAGGTTCCCAAAGGGTTTCCCTGGGATATTGGTTTGGATGGGTGCCCTGTCCTTCGACATCTCTGCCTACCTGCCTATCCGCAGGGATATCTATTCCATCTTGAGCACATGGCTGGAACAATATTCTGGGGATTTTTTCAAGCCCCCAGAATTTCCCATCCTGTATATGCTGCTGGCATACATGGGGCTCAATATGCCAGGCCTGGAGTGCCATGCCCAACTTCTTCTCTCACAGCTGCAAGACCTTGAGCCCACGAAGCGAGAACCTGGGGGTGAGTAGGTCTGGGGGTGACTGATGTGGGCCTGATGAGGAGACAGGGTGGGCCATACTGAGTAAGCCTCCACAGATTGTTATTGGTCTGAGAGGAGTGAGTAATCTCAGATCCCTGTCCCCTTGGGCTTCAGTTGGAGAGACATTCCAGTGATTGGGTCTTGAATGCAGACCACATTGAGTGGTGGGAAAAGCTTCTTTTATGTATGAGGCAAAAGGTAGTCATTCGTGCTTATGATACTTTCTCTTCTTGGAGCTACAACACCAGCCCTCGAGCAAGATCCTGATCCACCTCAGGAACCCATCCCAACTCCCACTCTGGCACCCACTGAACCTTTGGAGCCTGATCTGACCCACCCCATCCCTGCTGCTCTGGTTCACCAGTCAGGAAGCGCAGTGACATCACCTGCCCTGGTGGGGCTAGTGCGGGTGGTAGTCAGAGATCTAATTCACACTCCTGAGATGAAAGAGCCAGCGGCCCCTTTGCCTGACCTGGAGGTCCAGCAGCTTCCTGCCCCTGCTCCTGGTGTTCCTGAATGGCCTGAACCACCACCATCCTAAATGGCGCAACCAGCTTCATCCCCTGAGCAGTAGCTGGTGCAGGCTGTAGCCCCAAACAATGCCTTCCCCTCCCCTGTCATTGCCTTCTTTGTAATAGTTGTGTTTTGTATATACCTGTATAATTACTTAATAGATTTTGTTCATTAAATAAAGTAGAATTTGAGTTTACATAAAATTTTACTTAGATCCTGTTCAATGTTATATCAACGTCTCATTAGGTACATTCAGCGTTTGGTACAACCACTTACTTCTACGACATTTCCATCACAGAGACACCTGTGCTACTAATCACTCACTACTCATTCCTTCATGCCAGTCCCTGAAACCACCGCTCTTCTCTCTGTCTCTGGTATGTACTTTATTGCCTTGGATTTTCATGTGCCTGGAATCCTACAATATGTCCTTATGTCTGTCTGCAGAACATAAATGTGATTCGCATTTTTTAAATTATGCAAATAACATTTTATTACATAGCAATGTTCCTGAAAGAACAAAGATCATGGGAAGCTCCAAAATGAACTATTTTCATTATCTGTGATAGTGTTCCCTTTCAGAAGGATGCCTTGAAAAGCAGAAACTGCAAGAGAAATGTCTGGGTCCATGAGCCACCTTTCAATTCTTTCATTTTCCTGGATAGACTACGTTTAAACTATTCTAATGGGCATATTATAAAATATTAAAATCATATCTTAAATATTATCATTTATGCTAACAAGTTAGGTAATGAAGTATATAGTTCTTTAGGTTTTATCCAGACTATATTTATTTAGTAAACAATGGTTTAAATATCAAGAAAGAAGACACGTTCCTTCTACCAAGAAATAATCACCCATAACACATGGTGTCCGTCTTCCCTGCCTTTCCGTCTAAGTGTAGTGTGTGTGTGTGTGTGTGTGTGTGTGTGTGTGTGTGTGTGTGTGTG
>NW_022633148.1:0-7103 GCF_010015895.1 Lontra canadensis
CATTGTGGTCTGAAAATATGCAGGGAATGATCCCAATCTTTTGATACTGGTTGAGACCTGATTTAGGACCCAGGATGTGATAAACTTCTTTCTTTCTAAATCCTAATATCTTCAACAGTATTCTCTTCTGTCTGTTCAAGTCTATTTTTCAATACCTCTCATGCATTTTTTATTTCAATTGCACTCTTCAGCTCCAGAATTTAATTTTGGTTCCTTTTTGTGTTTTTTATTTATCGATATTTCCATTTTGTTCATACATTGCTGTCTTGGCTTTGTTCATAACTTCTGTTAGCTCTAGAGCATCTTTAAAGACAGTTGTTTAAAAGTCTTTTTCTAGTAAGACCACCACCTGGTCTTTCTCAATGATATTTCTGTTGACTTATTCTTTTTTTCCATGGCCATGGGCCACATGTTCCTGTTTCTTTGTACATCTTGTGATTTTTTGGTTGAAAACTGGGTATTTGAGTCTTAGAATATGGTACCCCTAAAAATCAAGATTCTCTCCTTTCCCCAGGATTTTCTGTGGGGGTTGCTTTTTTTTTAAAACTGTTGCAGTGTGTAGTGCCAAAGACCAGACAAATGTGCAAATTTAAAGTTTTATTGAGTATTTTGTGAGCATGTGTCTTTTACTGGACTGACTTTTTAAACTCCATCATTTATGCAGTTATTTTTAAATATCCTAGTCGTTAAATGTCTGGTTCCTAAACAGAAGAAATGGGAAAATAAATGGAAAAGAACAAGGATCTTGTTCCTTAGGGATTGCAAAAATGATGCAGGGATTGCAACAGAGGCAGCCCACCTCTCTATCTCTACCTCAGTCGGAAGCAGCAATCAGTGATGAGAACACAGATCCCTGATATTTGAAGAGCAAGGTACTTATGACCCATGCTGGCTTCAACAAGTCACATGCAAGCCACTCTAAGAATAAGGTTATGACTGCTTGTTTTGGGACTGGGTAGGGGAGTGGTAAGTGATGGGCAACCACTACCACCACCGCCAAAGCTGAAATTGGTTGAAATTATCCATGATTCCCATGGAAGCTGGAAGCCTTCAATGTTCACATTATAAGGTAATATCATAAGTGGTTTCACTTGGCATTTCTTTAATGACTATTAATGTTTGATGTGCCTATATACTTTTTTTGGTAAAACGTTTGTTCAAATCTTTTGCCAGTTTTTAAAGTTTTGTTGTTTGTTGTTTGTTTTCTCATTATTGAGTTTTGAGTTTCTGCATATTTTCCCCAGTCTATGTCTTTACTTTCTATTTTCTTAACAATGTCTTTGATGAGCAGAAGTTTTTCACTTTGATGAAGTTCTATTTATCCATTTATCCTTTTATGGTATTGCATATAGTGTCTATATAAGCAATTGCTCCTCAATATAAAGTCACAAAGGCTTTTCCCTCATGTTTTTGTTGTAAAGATTTTAGTTTAGACTTTGTGTTTAAGTTTGTTATTAATTTTGAGTTAATTTTTGTATATGGTACATAGGATTAATCAAAGCTCATTGTTTTGTATATGAATACTGAGTGTTCCAACAGTATTTGTTTTAAAAAAGACCAGCTTCTCCACTTAATTGCCTTTGCATTTTGTTGAAAATCAATTGTCTGTATATGAATGGGTTTATTTCTAGACTCTATTCTGTAGTTTTGATTTGTGTCTATCTTTATGACAATATCACATTGCCTTGATTACTATAGCTTTATAACAAGTCTTACTTTCAATGATGTTTTTTATCTTCAAAGATTTTTTCCTAGGCCTTTGGATTTCCAAATGAACATTAGAACTATTTAATCATTTTCACAAAAACACATGCTAGGATTTTACTGACACTGCTCTGAATCTACAGATAAATGTGAGAACTGACATCTCAACAATATTGAGTCCTCTAACTCAAAAGGACAGTATGTCTCTACACTTCTTTAGGTCTCTTAAAAATTTCTTATACAGTGTTTTGTAGCTTTATCACAAAGATTTTTTATATACTTTTGTCAGATTTACCCATCAAGCATTTCATATTTTAAGATGCTATAAGAGGTGTTAGTTTTCAGTTTAATTTTAAATTTTTATTGCCAATACATAGAAATACAATTTTTCAGCTTATGAGTTACTTTTATCTTTCTTTTTTTGTATCTTCCATCAGATTTTACACATAAACAATTATGTTGTCTACAAATTAAGAGAGTTTAAATTCTTCCTTTCCAACTTAGACATCTTGCTTTCTTTTCTTGTCTTACTGCACTGCCTAGCAACTTCAGTACTCTGTTAAATAGAAGTTGTGAAAGTGGACAACCTTGATTGTTCTTGATCTTAAGAAGAAACATTCAGCTGTTCACCATAATTATGTGCTGTCTATAGAATTTTCTTAATTCTCTTTACCAAACTGAGGAAATCCTCTCTTTCCTTGTAATGGGGGTTTACTTATTAGGAATTCTTCCTGGGTTTTGTCAATTGAATTTGCTGAATCTTTCAAAATTATGTATTTCTTGTTTATTAATATAATGAATTATATTTTAAAATCTTTAATGTTAAAATCACTTTCCATTCTTGGGAAAAACAATATTTGGTAGTGATGTATTATCCATCTTATATATCATTGAATTAGATTTGCTAAAATCAAAAAAGTCATTATGTCCTCCACTTCCTGATGTTTTCTTCTGCAGTGCTATTCCATTCAATGTATTTTTCATCCCTATAATTTTATGTATTTTTTACATCTTTCAGGTCTCCACTTAACATGTTTAATATTTCTCCAACTTCATACCATCTGTGTTACTTACACATTAATTCCTATTGATTTTTTCCTCAGTATGAATCATGTTCTTGACCCTCTGCAAGCTCCTACAATAGTTTTCTCTGCTTCTTTTGGTAATTCTTTCCCCTCCTTCAAGCAATTTCCTTATGTACATGTCCTAGATTCCCAGGCTCATCACCTCAATTCAGGAAGGCCATCGGGGTCCAGTTGGGCTCCTCCTCCTTGCACTGTGTTCTCAACACTCATGCTGTGCTACTCGAGGATTCACTCTAGTATCATACTTTCTTTTATCTTTCAGAGATAACTGTCTTTATGTACCTATTGTCCAATGCTTTAAAGAAGTTATTTCATATATTTTGGCTGTTCTTTTTATAAATGAGTAAATTCAATCTCTCTTGCTTCATCTTAGCCAATAGCATAAGACTTATTAGGGATAATTATTAACTTTATCTTCAATCACCCTAGAAATTCCTTTTTTATTTTTAACATATGTATATAGAAGATTTGCATTTTTCTATGCAAGTAGTCATATCGTTTACAAATAATGACAACCTAATATTACTTTTTCCCATACTGATATCTTCTATTTCTTTTTTTAATTTGTCATTGCACTCCTTAAAACTCCAAAGTGGTATTATAAAGAAATTCTGATTTTAAAATAAATACAACTATTCCTGCACTACTAAATATGTTATTTATAATAGATTTTAGTATATTATCTCTAGCATGATGTTTATCATGAATATGAGCAAATATCATTACTTATTTTTTAATTTTGTTTAATTTTATTTTTTTCAGTGTTCCAGGATTCATTGTTTATACACCACACCCAGTGCTCCATACAATACATGCACTCCATAATACCCACCACCAGGCTTACCTAACTCCCCACGCCCCTCCCCTCCAAAACCCTCAGTTTGTTTATCAGAGTCCACAGTCTCTCATGCTTCATCTCCTTCTCTGATTTTCACCAACTCCCTTCTCTTCTCCATCTCCCAATATCCTCCATGTTATTCCTTATATTCCACAAGTAAGTGAAACCATATGATAACTAACTCTCTCTGCTTGACTTATTTCATTCAGCATAATCTCTTCCAGTCCCGTCCAAGTTGATAAAAAGTTGGGTATTCATCCTTTCTGATGGAGGCATAATAGTCCATAGTATATATGGACCACATCTTCCTTATCCATTCGTCCACTGAAGGGCATCTTGATTCTTTCCACAGGTTGGTGACTGTGGCCATTGCTACTATGAACATTGGGGTACACATTGCCCTTCTTTTCACTACATCTGTACCTTTGGGGTAAATACCCAGTAGTGCAATTGCTGGGTCATAAGGAAGCTCTATTTATAATTTCCTAAATAATCTCCACACTGTTTTCCAAAGTGGCTGTACCAGCTTGCATTCCTACCAACAGTGTGAGAGGATTCCCCTTTCTCCACATCCTCTCCAACACACATTGTTTACTGTGTTCTTAATTTTGGCCATTCTAACTGGTGTAAGGTGGTATCTCAATGTGATTATGATTTGAATCTCCCTGATGGCTAGAGCTGATGAACATTTTTTCATGTGCCTGTTAGCCATTTGTATGTCTTCCTCAGAGAAGTGTCTGTTCACATCTTCTGCCCACTTTTTGATATGATTATCTGTTTTGCATGTGTTGAGTTTGAAGAATTATTTACAAATTCCTGGATATCAGCCTTTTTCTGTATTGTCATTTGCAATATCTTCTCCCATTCCGTGGGTTGCCTCTTTGTTTTGTTGGCTGTTTCCTTTGCTGTGCAGAAGGTTTTGATCTTGATGAAGTCCCAAAAATTCATTTTCGTTTTTGATTCTGTTGTCTTTGGTGACATATCTTGAAAGAAGTTGTTGTGGCCGATGTCGAAGAGGTTACTGCCTATGTTCTCCTCTGGATTCTGATGGATTCCTGCCTCACGTTGAGGTCTTATCCATTTTCAGTTTATTTTTGTGTATAGTGTAAGAGAATGGTCAAGTTTCATTCTTTTACACAAAGCTGTCCAATTTTCCCAGCACCATTTATTGAAGAGGCTGTCTTTTTTCCACTGTATATTTTTTCCTGCTTTGTCAAAGATTATTTGACAATAGAGTTGTGGGTTCATATCTGACTCTCTACTCTGTTCCACTGGTCTATTTGTCTGTTTTTGTGCAAGTATCATGCTGTCTTGGTGATCACAGCTTAGTAGTAAAGCTTGAAATCAGGCAACGTGATGCCCCCAGTTTTGTTTTCTTTTTCAATATTTCCTTAGCAGTTCGGGATCTTTTCTGGTTCCACAAATTTTAGGATTGTTAGATCAAGCTCATTGAAAAATCCCACTGGTATTTTGATTAGGATGGCATTGAAAGTATAGATTGCTCTAGGCAGTATAGACATTTTAACAATGTTTGTTCTCTAATCCATGAGCATGGAATGGTCTTCCATATTTTTGTGTCTTCTGCAATTTCTTTTAGGAGTGTTCTGTAGCTCCTTGAGTACAGCTCCTTTACCTCTTTGGTTAGGTTTATTCCCAAGTACCTTATAGTTCTTGGAGCCATAGTAAATGGAATTGATTATCTAATTTCCCTTTCTATATTCTTATTGTTAGTGTATAAGAAAGCAACTGATTTCTGTACATTGATTTTGTAATCAATGTACTAATTGTTATAATTGTTCTAACTAATAATTCTTTTTTTAAGTATTTATTTATTTATTTTATTCTTTATAAACATATAATATATTTTTATCCCCAGGGGTACAGGTCTGTGAATCGCCAGGTTTACACACTTCACAGGACTCACCATAGCACATACCCTCCTCCCCAATGTCCATAAACCCACCCCCCCTCTCCCAAGCCCCCTCCCCCCATCAACCCTCAGTTTCATTTGTGAGATGAAGAGTCACTTATGGTTTGTCTCCCTCCCAATCCCATCTTGTTTCATTTACTCTACTCCTACCCCCTTAACCCCCCATGTTGCATCTCCTCCCCTCATATAAGGAAGATCATATGATAGTTGTATTTCTCCGATTGACATATTTCACTAAGCATGATACCCTCTAGTTCCATCCACCTCGTCGCAAATGGCAAGATTTCATTTCTTTTGATGGCTGCATAGTATTCCATTGTGTATATTTACGAAATCTTCTTTATCCATTCGTCTGTTGATGGACATCCAGGTTCTTTCCATAGTTTGGCTATCGTAGACATTGCTGCTATAAACATTCGGGTACACGTGCCTGTTTGGATCACTACGTTTGTATCTTTAGGGCAAATACCCAGCAGTGAAATTGCAGGGTTGTAGGGTAATTCTATTTTCAACATTTTGAGGAACCTCCATGCTGTTTTCCAGAGTGGTTGCACCAGCTTGCATTCCCACCAACAGTGTAGTAGGGTTCCCCTTTCTCCGCATCCTCGCCAGCATCTGTCATTTCCTGACTTGTTAATTTTAGCCATTCTGACTGGTGTGAGGTGATATCTCCTGTGGTTTTGATTTGTATTTCCCTGATGCCGAGTGATATGGAGCACTTTTTCATGTGTCTATTGGCCATCTGGATATCTTCTTTGCAGAAATGTCTGTTCATGTCTTCTGCTCCTTCCTTGATTGGATTATTTGTTCTTTGGATCTTGAGTTTGCTAAGTTCTTTATAGATTTCGGATACTAGCCCTTTGTCTGATATGTCATTTGCAAATATCTTCTCCCATTCTGTCAGTTGTCTTTTGGTTTTGTTAACTGTTTCCTTTGCTGTGCAAAAGCTTTTGATCTTGATGAAATCCCAATAGTTCATTTTTGCCCTTGCTTCCCTTGCCTTTGGCGATGTTTCTAGGAAGAAGTTGCTGCGGTTGAGGTCGAAGAGTTTCCTTCCTGCGTTCTCCTCAAGGATTTTGATGGATTCCTTTCTCACATTGAGGTCCTTCATCCATTTTGAGTCTATTTTTGTGTGTGGTGTAAGGAAATGGTCCAATTTCATTTTTCTGCATGTGGCTATCCAATTTTCCCAACACCATTTATTGAAGAGGCTGTCTTTTTTCCATTGGACATTCTTTCCCACTTTGTCGAGGATTAGTTGACCATAGAGTTGAGGGTCTATTTCTGGGCTCTCTATTCTGTTCCATTGATCTATGTGTCTGTTTTTGTGCCAGTACCATGTTATCTTGATGAAGACAGCTTTGTAATAGAGCTTGAAGTCCGGAATTGTGATGCCACCAACTTTGGCTTTCTTTTTCAATATTCCTTTGGCTATTCGCAGTCTTTTCTGGTTCCATATAAATTTTAGGATTATTTGCTCCATTTCTTTAAAAAATATCGATGGTATTTTGATAGGAATTGCATTAAATGTGTAGATTGCTTTAGG